>NW_026695059.1:0-50778 GCF_021218885.2 Marmota monax
GTCTTTCCAAACAATCATTCTTCCATTGCATTCCTTCAGCAGGACAGGTCTTAAATATATGTTTTACCACCTCTTGGTTATACTGGATTGTCTTGAAATGTGGTTCATATGATCTCCATGGATGGAATAGGAGTAGAACAGAAACTCTTAAGGTTATCAAAGGAAATCAAACTAAATAATAACTAGCAATTTGGTTAGCATAGGTCAAAGAGCATAAATTAACAAAGTGAAACTAGTAACACCAAACAAATTTTAGAAAATTTATATAAGCCAGATAAAAATCAAATGTTACCTATAGCCCTGTGGCATGGTAGTTCAGTGAAGTCTACTTCCAAGTCTTCAAAAGGTGCTCCTCCTAAAGTCTGGATTCCTGGTGGGAGCTCTGGCCCCTGACGAAGATTGTTGTGAGCAAAAGACTCACATTCTTTTCAGAACATCCAGGTGAAGTTGTTTGTGAGCCAGAGGACATAGAAATGTTGACTCAGAACTGTCTCAAGTGCTGTATGTGCAAAGTATTCTCCTGTGGAACTCTTTGATAAAGACTGGTGGTAGATTCTCCAGGATGTATGCCGGCCATCACAATATATCTATCATCCTCCTGGGAGAAAATTTTCTTTTTCAATCTTATACCTTTTACGTTCATGTTGGGAGTATGTTGGCTCCAATTCTGTTAAATAGTAGGCCATGCAGAAGGGCAGCCTTTAAACCTAGGACTGGATTTTCTTCTCATTTCTTGCAGACTGTTCCCTGGCTTCTCTGCTGATCTCCAGTTGCCCTGAGAAACCACCATGTTTCCCTTTCGATGACCTTGGCAATATATAATCACAACTTTCCAGGGAGCCCACAGTGCATCCAAAAAATTATGAATTTCTTGACCATACATCATGTCATTTTTTTTTCTCCTGAGTTAATGAGCCCCTTTTCCTTACATAAGGCCCTGTGAACATGAAGGGTAGTGAACAGATATTTTGAGTCTATGTAAATATCCACATAGTCTCTTGCTTTCAACTGAGGAGCTTGAGTCAAAACAATAAGTTCTGCTTTTTGTGCTGAGGTTCCCTGAGGCAGATATTTTTCCTCAACAGTGGAGTCCAGAGTGAACACTGCATATCCAGCCAAAAATACCCCATTTTTTAAAATCTGCTTCCATCTTTGAAGTACTCCACATCAGGGTCCCTGAGGGCTTGTCTGCCAGGTGTGGTCTGCTGGAGAACATTTCATCCATGCCTTCAATACAGTTGTGATCAGGTTGTCCAGGTCCAATGGGCAGCAAGGTTGCTGGGTTCAGATACTGGATGACTTCCACATGGATACATGGGTTTTCACATAACATTCCCTGGTATTGACCATTAGTCAACCAATGTTGTTCTTTGTACTCTGCTAATGTCAACACTGAATAAGGAACCCTGAAACCAAATATTTGTCCCATAGCCAATTTATCAGCTTCCAAAAAGAAGATCTGTGGTTGCAAGGGCCCATAAACAAGGTGGCAAATCTTGAGCTACAGAGCCCAGAGCTTTGGACAGATGTCCATATCAAGACTCCAACAGCTATTTCAGACTGTCCCTAGACATACAGAAAATAAAGCTTTGTGAGGTCGGTGAGCCCTAGTCCAGATGCACTGAGAGTGCTTGTTTAATGTCCTCAAAGGTCTTTTGCTTAGGTGACCCCCATATTAAAGAATCCCATTATCCCCCTTTTTTTGATTCACAGAGGGGTTTCCTATAACTGAAAGTTGGGAATCCATAAATGGCTGAATATGGTAGGCTCAGGAACTCTCTAGTCTGATGGCAGGTTGAAATGATTGGAATTGAGCAGATTTCCTGTTTCTTTTAAAGCCCATTGGCTATTGTCTGTTCTGTTGCTGAGTCAGATGGTAACCAAATTATTTGACATTTTTCTTGGTATATATGGGCTTTAAAGTCAGAGTCCAGTACTGTCCCAAGGATTGTGTCCTCAAGCCCCTGGGAAGAACTGTCATTTAGGGAAGGGGAGAGTACATAAATCCTCTGGCACTTTAAGATGCAGGATTTTTTGTTGTTGTTGTTGTTATTTCCCAGTATAGGATCTTGGCTGCTAGGATTCGCCAACTCTCAAATCTAATGAAAATCTTAGCAGAGATTGATGACCTGGGACATCATTTATATAAATGATGTCAATATCGGCATGGGCCGTCTGCCATGGTTGGAGAGCAGGTACCCTGCTGGTCCTGGTATGACAGCCACATTGTGCTCACCTAGGTGTTTCTCTTTGCATGGCTTTCTCCTCTTGACAGGTGGGAGCCTGCTCTAATTGTGTATAGTAGCTGTCTCACTTATGTTTTTGTTCACTATGCCTTGGTGCATGCGGCTCTGTGTCCCTTCCTGTTGTTCACTCACAGCATGTGTCTTGGAACCATGGTGACATGTCCTTTTGGAGTGTGCACACTATGGCCAACTATCAGGTATTTCTTGTTCATTTTGGGCTTGTAGCAGCTGTGCCGTCCTGAGGCGCTGGGATACTGTGCATAATATAAAGTTGAGTGTGTCTATCAGACTCCTGCCATATTTGTCAAACATCAATTTCCAATTAAGTGGGAAGACACTGAAATTAGGGGTTGGGGCCAAAGGATGGGGAAAAGCATTTATTACTTCTCTGTTCAAGGCTTAGCATTTGAGCATGGCAATGGGTGCTTGCCCACTGGGGCCTCTTAAGCCTTCTACTTTTTTCTGGCCACACCTTTTTTTTTCATTATAAACATTTGGACCATTGGGTTTGTTCTAGTGAGGCCACCCCTTTGAATGAACTCTGGGTTGGTGGTGAGGGCAGGTGTAAAGTGATCCATAGTCCTCTTTATCTTTTTGGTCTGCCTGTCTTTGAGCCTTTGGGTCTCCATTGAGGAAAACTCTGGTAGTCATCTTCATCAACTATTTGGCACACTTCTCAGTAAAGCCAGTTGGTAATTTTTGGCAAATGTCACTCTGAGCCTGTTCCAAAAAGGCTGCATTGGACACCTGTTGCTTGAGCCTCTGCATCTCTTCCCTGACAAACTTGCATTGTGGCAGCTATGCTAGTATAGTGCCCTTCCTCTCCCGGGCTCCTCCAGGCAGGGAGAGGGGCAAGAGTGGCAGAGGCCTGGCCACTTAGCTCTGAGTGAGGTGGGCACAACTCTTTTGATCATTACTCTTTTGATCAGTTTCATAAGGCAGAGGGCCTTAGGCAGATGTGGGGTCCTCTTGAGAGCCACAGACTAAGGGGCCCCAGCAAACTTCCAGCTGCCAGCAACTTCTAGCTGCCAACTGATTAGCTCCTCTGCGGTGATGCTCATTGGGCTGTTTCCCCACCCTTTCAGACCATGGAGCTGTTCATTGGGGGACTTCTTTTGGGATTCGCCCACGTGACCCAGCCAATCAGCCTCAAGAGCAGGAGGAGTGGGGGAGGTTGAGAGGCTTGTGGGAAGCCGGTGGTGGCAGTTTGGCTCTGAAGGATTTTCCTGAGGAGCTGTTTTGTTTGGCGTGTGTGGTTCTAAAAATAAAGTTTGTTTCTTTTGACAAGTTGCTCCTGAATTGTGCCTAGCCACACTGCAGCATTTGATGGGCCACACGGGGAATGACTGAGGGTAAGTGATAAGGTAAACTGCTCGCCCCTGAGGGCAGGGCGAGAGGATAGGTAGCCATTTTAAGATTATTCTTTTGTTTTGCTTTACTTTTGTTTTTTTTGTTTTTGCCTGTCCCTGGAGATGTGTACGATGGAAGAAAAACCACTCACATCTGAGGAACAGATAGGGAGAAAGGACAGATGGACATTTCAGGAGACTATTGTAATGATTTTGTGTTGTTGCAATTTTGTTTCACTCTGTTTCAGTTTTGTTAGGCATTATCTTGTTGGGTTGTATTATAGTAGAAATATGGGATCAGAAATTAGTAAAAAACAAACTGAAAGAATGTTAAGTAAATTGTGAGAGGAAGGAGGCATCTCAGTAAAATCAAGAACAGTCAGGGCATACGTTGATACAATACAAAAATGTAGCCCATGGCTTTTTAAGGAGGAGTTGTTAAATATATCACAATGGAACCATCATGGTGAAGATTTAAAAAGAATAGAAAAGAAAAGCCCAGGGACTCTGCCAGTTGGCACATTGCCATTGTGGACGTTGGTATCTTGTTTGCTTAGTCCAAAGCCTTCAGTTCAGACAAAGGTAGAGAAAGGAGAAGACATATTGATTCAAGTAAAAGAGAAGGTCTCTCAAGTTACTCAGAAAGAGGAAAAGATTCAAGTAAAAGAGAAGGCCTTTCGAGCTAGTCAGATAGAGGAAGAAAGCTTAGAGCAGAAAAAGCCATCAGGGGAAAAGTTACAACAGGAGACTGCTACTAACACCTTTCTATCACCAGAGGGTGTAAGTGTCCAACCAACAGCACCACCTCTACAGGAGACTGCTAGTAACACCTTTCTATCACCAGAGGATGTAAGTGTCCAATTAACAAGGCCACCTCCATATGCTGGGAGGTCCCCAACCCCCACAGTTGATAGTTGGGATCCTGAGACAAGATCTAAAATATTAACATGCCCTGTATTTGAGGCAGGAGGGCAGCAATTTTACCAAGTTTTAAATTTCAAAACAGTGAAGCAGCTAAAAGAGGCTGTAACAACCTATGGTCCTCAAGCACCCTTCACTGTAAGCATGGTCGAATCCATTAACAACTTGAACATGACGCCAGCAGATTGGGCTAATATGTGTAAAGCTGTGCTAAATGGAGGACAATACCTGTTATGGAAGGTTGCCAATGAGGAATTTTGCAAGGAGACGGCTAGGCGAAATGCAGCAGCTGGTTATCCTCAGAGAAATCTAGATATGTTGTTAGGAAAGGGACCTTATGAGGATCAGCAGCAACAAATTGCATATGATCCTGGTGTATATGCACAAATTGCTGTAGATGCATTAAGGCATGGAAGACTTTACAAGGACATGGAGGTTTACAAGGTCAATTATCTAAGGTAATACAAGGAGCTAATGAATTTTTAAATAGGCTTATTCAAACAGCTACCAGAGATTTTGGGAATAAGGAACAAGCAATGCCATTAATAAAACAACTGGCTTATGAGCAAGCGAATTGTTGGTGCAGAGAAGTCATTAGACCATGGAAACATGAAGATTTAAACACATATATTAAATTATGTAGAGACATTAATGAACAAGAGCAAGTTGTGGCAGCTGCAGTAAAACAGGCTTTAGATGCCAGGCCAAGAACATGCTACAATTGTGAACAAACAGGACAATTTAAAAGGCATTGCCCCATAGGAAGAGGGTTTAACAAAACTAGGTATCAAAGGAGAAGAATACAGGGTATTTGCCCACGATGCCATAGAGGGAGACATTGGGCTAATGAATGCCGTTCTCAAACCACCATAGAGGGTACTCCATTATCAAAAAACGAAAAAGGACCAGGTGTTTATCCACGATATCATGGAGAAAGGCATCGGGCTCCATTGCCAAAAAAGGAACAGGAGGGCCCAATGCTCCAGGGCCCAAAACCACAAATATACGGAGCACTGGAGGAACCCAGCAACCCCATCAGGGTAGTGCCCAGGACACATTGTCCATCAGATCCCTCATCAGACAAACCAGAGGGAGCACAAGGTTGGACATCTGCGCCTCCACCAGAGCAGTACTAACTCCAGAGATAGGAGTTCAAATCATTCCCACAGGGGTAAAAGAACCTCTTCCCAAAGGAACAGTAGGCTTATTATTGGGACGCAGCTCTTCTACTCTAAAAGGACTTATTATAAGTCCTGGGGTAATTGATCCTGATTATGAAGGTGAAATAAAAATTATAGCCAGTTCTCCAAAGGGTATATCAGTAATTTCACCAGAATATAGAATAGCAGTTACTAATAATACCCAGCCTACATGATAAATTTTCCAGTCGTGCTGTAGAAAGAGGTTCCAAGGGATTAGGCTCCACAGGTGTAGATTGGGCTATGCTCTCTTTAATTTTAGATTCTCGCCCCATGCTAAAACTAAATATTCAAGGACATGAATTTAATAGACTACTGGATACAGGTGCAGACCTTAGCATCATCTCTCGTCAAGAATGGCCAAAACATTGGCCATTACAACAAGCCACTCAAATGCTTCGAGGCCTAGGAGTGTCGACTGATCCCCATAGAAGTGCAATGGTATTAGATTGGAAGGATCCTGAAGGATGTGAAGAAACTATGCAGCCATATGTATTGGATCATCTTCCCGTAAATTTATGGGGATGAGATGTCCTAGATCAATTAGGTTTGACATTAACAAATAACATCAACCAAAATGCACCCACTATTATGACTAGACAAGGTTTTAGGAAAGGAAAAAGATTAGAAAAACGAAAACAAGGTATAGCAGCACCAATACAAATAGATCAAGGAAGGGACAGACATGGGTTGGATTTTCAGAAAGGGCCACTGAGACAATAAAAATTACTTGGAAATCAGGAAGACCAGTATGGGTTCCTCAGTGGCCCCTGACTAAAGAAAAGATACAAGCATCCCATGATCTGGTCAAACAACAATTAGCGGAAGGACATATACAACCTTCTGTATCTCCCCATAATACTCCCATTTTTGTCATCAAAAAGAAATCTGGTAAATGGAGATTATTGCAAGATTTAAGAGCCATTAATAATGAGATGGTTATTATGGGACCTGCTCAATCGGGGATTCCTCAATTGTCTGCTTTGCCAAAAACTTGGTATGTTTTAGTTATAGATATTAAAGATTGTTTTTTTTTTTTAATTCCAATTCATCCTGAGGATAGTCCACGTTTTGCATTTACTATCCCTGCACTGAATCATGAAGGTCCTGATCAGAGATATGAGTGGAAAGTACTCCATCCAGGGATGGCTAACAGCCCAACTATGTGTCAAATTTATGTTAACAAAGTAATCCAGCCACTTAGAAATCAAAATCCTGAACTACAAATATTTCACTATATGGATGATGTATTATTAGCACACAAAGATAAAAACACATTGCTAGAATGTTATGCCACACTTACAAACTTATTTTAAAAATTATAATCTAGAGATAGCAATAGATAAAGTAAAATTAAATTTTCCAATTAATTATTTAGGAGTTCTATTATCCTCAACCATGGTCCGTCCACCAAAAATTCAAATACGAGTAGATCAACTCAAATAACTTAACGACTTTCAAAAGTTATTAGGAGACATAAATTGGATAAGGCCTTATCTAGGTATACCAACAGGAGAGTTGGGATCTTTATTTCATATCCTAAAAGGTCCATCAGATCCAAATTCACCCCGAATGTTAACGCCTGAAGCAAGAAAGTTATTAAAACTCATTGAAACATATATGGAAAATATGCATTTGGATAGAATTGATATAAGTTTGCATTTATTATTTATTGTACTACCAACAAAAAATATTCCTACAGGAGTATTTTGGCAAGAAGGTCCATTATTATGGACACATTTATCTTATTCTCCTAACACTATTCTTACTAGGTATCCTGAAGCTGTAGGACAATTAATACTCAAAGGAATAAAAGCAGCAAAGGGAGTGTTTGGAATTTCTCCCAATAAAATTATTACTCCATATGCTATGAATCAAACTGATGAGTTAGCTAATGAGTTAAATACTTGGGCAATAATCATGTGCAAATCTAATGTTTCATTTGATAATCACTTACCATCTAATCCTTTATTGTCTTTTTGGTCATTGCATCCTGTAATTTTTCCAAAAATGACAAGAAAACACCTATTATGGATACTCCAAATATATTCACTGATGGGTCAAATAATGTTATAGCAGCAATAGTTACACGTGATCAAACTTTTACATTTTTAGTACCCAAACAATCAGCTCAAAAGGTAGAGCCTAATGCAGTATTACAAGCTTTTGTGATGTTTAAAGATTCTGTATTTAATTTATTTTCTGATAGTCAGTATATAGTTAATGCTATAGTATCCCTTGAAGATGCTGGTAGGATTTCCTCTTCCTCTACTGTTTTCTCTTTGCTTTCCACTATACAAAGTCTAATCTGGGACAGAAAAGATCCATTCTTTATAGGACCTATCAGGGCACATACAGGATTGCCTGGAGACCTTAGTTTGGGCAATGATTTATCAGATAAAACTACACATGACATACATATTTTCTCTACACTAGAAGAAGCTATAAATTTTCATAAAAAGTTCCCTGTCAATGCTAATACTTTACAAAAGTGTTTTAAAATAACTAAGGAACAAGCTAGACAAATAATAAAACAATGTCAAAATTGTGTGACCTTTTTACCACAAGTTAATCTTGGAGTCAATCCTAGAGGACTGATACCTAACCATATTTGGCAGATGGACGTCACACACTTGACAGAATTTGGAAAATTAAAATATTTGCATCTTACAGTTGATACTTCTTCTGGATTTTTGATGGGCTCCCTTCATGCTGGAGAAAAAACTAAAGATATTATAGCTCATTGCTTACAAAATTTTGCCACTGTGGGTATTCCAAAACAGTTAAAAACAGATAATGGTCCTGGATATACTTCTACCTCTTTTAAACAATTTTGCTCATCATTTGACATTACTCATATAACAGGAATCCCATACAATCCACAGGGACAAGGCATAGTTGAAAGAGCTCATCAAACTATTAGAATGTACTTAGTAAAACAAAAAGAGGGAATTGGGAAGGGGTATATATTCCCCAAAGATAAACTTAAAATAACCCTTTTTACTCTAAACTTTTTAAATTTGGATTCATCAGGACTTAGTGCTGCGGAAAGGCATATGTGTCCAAAAAATGTACATAAGCCCAACGTACTTTGGAAGGATATTCTAACAGGACAATGGAAAGGTCCTGACCCAGTAATTGTCTGGAGTCGGGGGTCTGTTTGTATGTTTCCACAGGGAGAACAGCAACCAATTTGGATTCCAGAGAAATTAACTAAGGTCCTGACCCAGTGATTGTCTGGAGTCGGGGGTCTGCTTGTGTGTTTCCATAGGGAGAACAGCAGCCGATTTGGATTCAAGAGAGATTAACTAAAGTGATTTCTACAGACTAAAAAGAAGATGATTTGGCTCAAATCCATAACAGCTGATATCCAAAACTCCAGTTTGGCTATCCTTACCTCTGTGACAGAACCAGGATGCTTTTTTCAATATCTATTTTATTATTACCCTTTCCCACATCATGAAGTTCTATTTTGTTTTTTGAGCTCATACAGACCTAGGTTAATGTTTCGCTGATCAGTCCAATTTTTTGACTATAGAGTTTTTAAACATTGCAATGGAGATTTCACCTGTAAAAAGTTATAAGGCCTTTACTATTATGTTATGTGTTGTATGTATTATATTATGTGTGCAAACTTGTGTTTTGTGTTATATGTTTGAATGTTCGTATGTCCATATATCATATATGATGAGTGCTCATGAAAAAATGGATCCAAATATTTTTTTTTTCACGTGATTTAAATGGTTTAATTTAAATTGGGTAAACAGGGCTGTTGAGGGTTGTTTTAATATATGAACAAAAAAGGAGGTTAACAGATCTGTTTGTTTACTTTCACCTTTCCTTTTCATTATATTTAATAATTATGTTGAAGATAAGGTACATTGTTAAGAAATTTGTTTTCTAAAAAAAAAGAAGAAGAAAATTGTTTTCTTTTAGTGCCTTCTGGAATGTTATATATTTTTTTTCTTTAGCCATTATTGCCAGAATTCCTATCTTCATCCCAGTGCCAGTGAAGACAAAAATAAAACCAATCTACAGCTTCTGCAATGGCCATCACTGAACTGCTTGCAAAACTTGCCTGGACTATGTATCACTTATATGCATTGTGAACTCACTTGTATGCATTGTGAAGCATCTGTTGGTGCAGCGACTTGTGGTAGTTTTGGGGTATTTTTGCTGATGATGTCATCGGTGGTACAATTTTTCCAAAGGAACCGTCAATTGGCTTGGTATATCTTCCTCCCTTCTGCTTGTCATGCTCGTTCTGCTAAAATTTGGGGACCAACAGAGGTGAGGCAAAGAACCTCACCCCCCCACCCGCTGATAAAAAGACCTATCCACAGGTGTGGCTGTATACTGGACCGGTAGTCAGTGACGGGTAAGATCCAATTGCAATGGTACCAACCTAAGACAGGAGGCTGACGCCTTGAGGTCAGCTCATCCGATAACGGGTAAGGACCATATGTACTATTGGACAACCTAAGGCAGGCACGGTCCCTAAGCCACATGCTTGTTGTTTAAACAGAGAGGAAGAGATGTTGAGAGCCACAGCCGAAGGGGCCCCAGGAAACTTCCAGCTGCCAGCAAACTTCCAGCTGCCAGCAAAATTCCAGCTGCCAGCTGATGATTGGCTCACAGCGGCCCCAGCAACTTCTAGCTGCCAACTGATTGGCTCCTCTGCGGTGATGCTCATTGGGCTGTTTCCCCGCCTTTTCAGACCATGGAGCTGCTCATTGGGGGACCTTTTTTTGGCTCCACCCATGCAACCCAGCCAATCGGCCTCAAGAGCAGGAGGAGTGGGGGAGGTTGAGAGGCTTGTGGGAAGCCAGTGGTGGCAGTTGGGCTCTGAAGGTTTTTTTCTGAGGAGCTGTTTTGTTTGGCGTGTGTGGTTCTAAAAATAAAGTTCGTTTCTTTTGACAAGTGGCTCCTGAATTGTGCCCAGCCAGACTGTGGCAGGGTCCAGAAAAATGTTCAGGGCTATCCAAGATGAAAGAGCAAAGATTTTGGAGCAGTGGGATTATTTGCTTGGCTCTATTTGTCTGCAGATGTGTTCTGGCTTAAACAAGGGCTTAGGGATGGCTCTGATTCCTTCTAACTCTTGGGCACAGTTTCTTTCTTACTTTTTTTCTCTTAGAATTCCTATGAGGGGTTCTTGATATCTCTTTATTTTCATCCTTTCTTCAAATCTAATGAAATTTATTGGGGACTACTCCTAGGTCTTGATAATGGGCTGCATCAGGTCAGTCATGGTCCAGGTTTTCCCCTTGTAGCAGGAAGTATGATTTTTCCAGCTTATGGGTGCAATGGTCGTGAAAGGCAGGCGAACAAAACTCCGTTGTCTCCCTCAGGTGTTTCTCTGGTCAATATGGGCATGTCCTTTAGTCCTTTGCAGGGGCATCTTGAGTGCTCTCATCTGGGTTGTGGCTCTGGTCTTGGGACAAATCTCCCACCTTAATCTTGGAAGGTGAAAGATTCTTTGGCTCTAGGAAACTTTGACTCTGAGGACACAAAAGAGAAAGGAATAGCCAGTATTGGTGGCCATCATTTGTTGCTTCTGAGGATGCCAAGGATGAGGGGACACTTTGCTGTCCAAGTGGTCTTGGCAAAGTTGGGTAGAATGGCACAAAAGTGGTGGGTCCTCTTCTGCTCATGGGAAAAACTGTTTCCATTCCTATTTTTTCTCCATCAGGTATTCCGGTTAGCTGCCTTCCACTGAATCTTAGAGACCACTAGGCTCCTAGCTAACATCAGCTTGGACTGTCCATCTAGACAGGCTATCGACCAAGGTTGATGTTTCTGTACTAGTTCTTGACAGCAATCAATGTAAGAGAAATGGTTTAGGGACTCAAAAAATAATCAAAGGACCTCAGCAATGACTCTCTCATCTGAAGAGCCTTTCTGGTGCCCATCCCACAACTTGGGTGGGCTATTCTAATTCAGAGAGTATGCTACATTTGTGAACTGAGTTTCATCCCATTGTTACCACAACAACCTTCCTAAAGGTTTCTAACGAACATTTCAGAAGACTCAATGTTTTTGTGTGTGCCTCCTATGTTCCAGCCTGCATTGGTTTCACACATTTAGATCAAGACTCGCTTTGTCCATCTCAGGCTGTTCCCCTTGCAGGGACTTAGGGCCCTGTTTGAATTGTGGGTTGGCATCAACCCCCGACCTGAAGTTTTCACATAGATGTTGATTGGTGAAATTCCACCATAGACTGTATGAGGTGCCATGGAACCTCAGATTAGGACTTCACACTCGCTTCGGCCCTGGGATTGGGTAGGAAACCTTCCCTTCATCTGCCTCATTCACATATTTTTTCCACAACATGGTCAGAAAACTATTTCTATACTGCCCAAATTCCAACATTTCCAAACCAAACAAAAAGAGCGTCATGGTTTCCCCTCTGCTCACTGAACCTGAACACAGTCTACTTGGATGACTTCTCAGGGCTGTTTCAGCTCCAATTATTTAGGAGAATACTCAGGATCCAACAGAGGTTGATCAAGCCTCTATTCCACCATCTTAGGCCTCAAAGGGGAAGTATTGTTGGCTTCAAAAAAAAAATGGACCCAAGTCCTAACTATTGAGTTGGGCAGTGCTCTAAAACCCTAATTCTGTTTCCTGCTGCCTGTGGGTCCCTTTGTGCTCTCAGGTGGCAGCCCCAGGGTGCTTAGTGAGTCGCTCCTCTTTCATGCCAAGAGTGGCCTGGATGTGCCAAGGGCTATGCTGTCCCCCACTGACCCAGGGAAGTGGGTCCCCAGATACAAGAGAGGCACAATACCCTTCCCTACGTCCTCTTTCTCATCTGGGTCCCCACAAATGTTGTAGGGACAAATGAGGAAAGGCACCAAACATAGTAGGAAACAGTTGTATTTGGCTGCAGCCAGGCTCAGAAGGCACAGCTTTTGCTGTAATCAATCAATCCCATGAAACCCGAGTTTAGTTGGTTTCAAAATTTTATACCCAGCATGTAAGGGAAGGGGTTCAGGAGTTCACAGTCTAAAAAAGTTCACATAAAATCATTTTTCACTATTTTAGGTAAGTTAACTCTTCAAGGACAACTCCTGAGAAGAGGAAAACTTCTTTTCCCCATTTTTCCTCTCCCTACCAGTTGTTACCATGGAGCCCAGTTGTTAATGTACACATCTCTATGCAGCCCAGCTCAAGGCCACCAGCTTCTTTGCAAATTTCTACAAACTACTATACTGGATATGTTTGTGAAAACTAGTAAGGGGTGCCCAGCACCTGGAGTGCTGGTATCTTCTCAGCCTGTGGCCAATTAAAATAGGGCAATAGGAAAATCAACACTGAACTCTTTTGCAGATAATCGTTTGCTGACAGTCCTAAAAACAGCCGTGGTGAAGAATTCTGGAGAAGTCCAGTTAAGACTTTTTGTGGAGGAAAGGGGTGACACTTAAATACCAAAAGAACACAGGGGAGCCACAGGAGGGAGCTCAATAAAAGGTTTTGAAATCAAGGGAAAGGCAGACGATCCTGGAGAAGGGGGGCCTCAAGCAATTAGCCAGGCCCAGGAATGGAGATCAAAGTGCATTGGCCCGGGAAAGGGTCCCATGAAAATGGACAGGGCTAAGAAGGGAAGGTAGGAGATAAAGGGGCATGGGTGGCAAGGGAGATGAGGGCTCAAGGCCCAGGTCAACTGATGAGTGTGAGATTTGGGAAGCAGGAACCAGGCTGAGGGAGGCTAAAGGGTCAAGAAAAGGGGAAGGGCTACATTTTCCCAAAGAGAGCCTGAAGGGCCAAAGTCCAGGTCCACTATCTTGGTCCTGGTAAATTGATCAGGAAAAGGGGCACAACAGGGACAGTGACAACAGAAGGACCCAAGGAGGGCATAGCAAGAAGTGCCGGAGGATGCTGGTTGATGGGGAGTGGCAGGACCCCAGCACGGATATCAGGCTAGGAACCTACAGAAGGGCCCCATCCTGAATGATCAGTGATGAGCGAGGCCTGCACACGAAGGTGGCATTAGGGTTCTGCCATGCAGGGTAGCCAAGGGTAGTAGGGAAGCAGCCCAAATGAGGGGCAAGCACAGAGCAAGAAGAGCCATCCTGTGCTAAAGTGAGGAGACAGGCCCGGGAATCAAGAGAAAAGAGCCAGGTCTGGGATCAGGGTATCAGGACAGTGGACATGGCAGAGGAGGAAAGGCAGGAGATATGGCAGTTGGGAAGCAGGCACCAGGCCCAAGGCCATTGCCATGATTCAGTTTTCCAAGAGTAGAACCAAGGGCACAAGGATAGCAAGAGACCCAGGCTAGGGAAAGGGCTCTCTTTCTCATGAGGTGCCCTACCCAGATGGGGGCCTGACAAGGGATGGTGGCCATGAGGAGGATGATGGGAGGGCAGGGTGGGGGGTTGCAATGGGTGTGGCGAGGGTCAAGAGTCAAGACCCAAGCCAGGCTGCCAGGCAAGGGACGGACCCCACCAACAGAGCATTAGAAACTCAAGAAGCAGGAGGCCAGCACTCCAGAGGAAATCACAAGTGGAAGGAGAGGCAGGGTTGGCACTAGGATGTGGAAACAGAGGGAAGAGCAAAGGGAACCCAGTGGAGTGCACTAAGGTGCCCAAGCAAGGGACTCCAGGTAATCCCCAACGCGAATTGACACCTTGAGATGCCATGCAACAAGAGGAATGCAGTCCTGGGCTCAGGAAACAGTGAGTTCCAGAAACTGGAGTGTGAAACCTCAGGGTTAGGGAGGACTGGGTTGGGGTAGGGCAATCTGCAACGATAATGGTAGGGGAGGAAATGGAGATGATTACACAGGGCAAGGTCAGCAGATGGCCCAAGTCCACTGCCAGGTGTCAAGGTTTGGAAGGCGAAGGGGGCACAGGTGAGGGACATGCCTACATTTCTCATAGAGAGCCTTCAGGGCCCAGAGGCCAACCAATTCCACTCCTCTGCCCCAGGTGAGTAGAACCTCACAGAGAGACCAGAACCAAAGGATGGCCAAAGGAGGGCACTGTTAGGGGATACCTTGCATGGGGAATTGGGGGTGGGGTCGCAGGGGAGCCAGGACCCCTTTGGGGATTCCAGACTAGGAAGAAACTGTGGGAGGGGAGGATCTGGACAGTGCCAGTATAACACAGTACAAGAAGAATAGAGGGAAGGCCTGGCGGGGCAGAAAAATGAGACTGAAATCACAGGATAGGGACAGGATCCTTGAGAAGGGCAGCCAGGGATTCAAGCAAGAGATGAGGCCAAAAAATGGAGAGCCAAGTGGCAGCCCCTAGGCCAGTGTCTCATGACAATGGAGAGGGCTGGGGAGGGGAGGAGAATAGAAATTGGATTGGGTAGCACAGGGAGAAAAGTGTTCAAAGTCCAGGTCCACTGCTGGGTGTTAAGGTTGGGGAGTAGGGCCTCGGATGATGGAGGCCAAAGAACTCAGGCAAGGGATAGGGCTACATTTTCCCAGAGGGAGCTTGAATGGCCAAAAGGCCAGTGAAGTCCCCATCCCTGGTATGCATTCTAGTAAAGGGATCAGGAATGGGCGGCAGCAGGGGCAGGGACAACAGGAGGTCCAAAGAAGGGCACAGGAGAATAGGCCAGAGGATGTGTGTTGTTGGTTTGGGGGCCAGGACCCCAGCAAGGAGACCAGACTAGGGACCTGGATGTGGTCTCATGTCAGGGCAGAGCAGGGAAGGGCAGGACCAGGCAGGCATGCATTACTAGGGTTCTGCAAGGAAAGGAAACAGAGGGAAGCAGAAAATCAGCCCAACCAAGAGGCACAAAGTCCAAGACCAGGGATGCTGGGAGCAAGAAGGGGCACAGGAGGCTCCAGGGAGGAGCCAGGCCAGAGAATTCTGAGCAGAGGACCAAAATTGTGGCAGGGTTATCAGGACAGTATACAGGGCCTGGGAGAGAAGGCAGGGGATCCAAGAGGTGACAGGCAGGCTCGAGGCCCAGGGCCACTGGCAGGTTTCCAAGTTCTGAGTTCAGGACCAAGGGCCAAAGGGGAACAAGCGGCCCAGGTGAGGGGAAGGGCTCTGTTCCCATAAGGTGCCCTGGCTCAGATGAGATTCTAGGGCCATTGAACAGGCAAAGGGGGGCTAGCAAGTGATGGTGTTCAGGAAGAGGGCAATAGAAGGGCATGGCCCAGGGTCACAATGGGTGTGGAGAGGGCTCATAGCCCTGACCCAAGGAAGGATCCCAGGCAAGGGTCTCATCTGACTGACCAAAAATGAGGAACTCAAAGAGCAGGAGGTTCCCAGGTGTGCCTGGTTAAAACACAAGATGATGGGAAGAAAGGGGCAACACGAGAAGGAGGAGTCAGCTGGAAGTACAGGGCAAACCAAGAAAAGCATTTTAAGGGGCATAAAATGGAACGACACCAGGCAAAGCCACATGATGCCATGGGACTTGGGCATGCAGTCAGGGGATCAGTTGAAGGTTCAGGGTCAGGAGGCTGGGTTGGATTTGTAGCAGCATTGAAGGCTAGAGGGCAGGTGAGGGAAGGGATGTAATGGTGCAGGGCATGTCTGGCATAAAGCACAGTTTCCCTGCCAGGTGTCAGGTTTCTGGCAGCTAGGGGGATCAGGGGAAGTGCAGGGCTTTGTTTCCATAAGGAGATTTCAGGACATAGAGGCCAGTAGTCTTCCCTGGAGAAGTAGATCCTCAGAGAGAGTCCAGAAGTAAAGCAAGGCCAAAGGAAAGGACTGTGAGGAAATGCCTTTTGTCCGGATGTGGGGGGAAATTGGTGGGGAGCAAGGACCCAAACAAGGAGCCCAGTCTAGGCAGAAGCAGTGGTGGGAAGGGCCCAGGCAGTTTCAGGATACCACAGCAGAAGGAAAAGAGAGGGGAGGCATATCAGGGCCCCAAGTAAGGGTCTGAAAACAAGGTACATGAGCAAGGTCCTTGAGCAGGGTGGCCAGTGTCTGAAGCAAGGAGCCAGGACTACGAACAGAGAGCCAAGTGCAAGGGCCAGGACCCGAGGTGTATGAAAATGGACAGGGCTCGTGAGAAGAGGCAGGCAAGGGAGAGAGCTGGTGGTGCAAAGAGGGAGGATCAAGGCCCAGGCCCACTGCAGGGTTTCATTATCTGGGAGCAGGACCCGGGTTGAGGGAGGCCAAATGGCCTATGCAATGGGAAGGGCTATGTTTAACAAAATGGTGCCCATGGGGCCAGGAGGCCAGGTCCAGTCTCCTGGCCTGGGTGAGTATCCTGGGAACGAATCAGGAAAAGGGGCCTGACAGCAACTGGGACAACAGGAGGGCCAAAGTAGGGCATAGCCTGAAGGGCCAGAGGACCCTTTGGGTGGAATGTGGGCCAGAATACAATCAAGAATCCCAGGTTAGGGACCTAGTGGAGGGCCCAGATCATGGGAGAGCAGGGAAAGGTGGGGCTGGTAAAGTGGGGCTGCACTAGGGTACTGCAGTACAGGAAATCCAATGGGCACAGGGAAGCAGCCCTAGAGAGGGGCCCACACACCAAGCCCAGATAAACACTGAGCAAGAAGGGCCACCAGAGGCTCAAGGCAAGGCCAGGGAATGAAGAGCCAAGGGCTGGGGCAGGGGTCTCAGGTAAGTGGACAAGGGAGTGGTGAGAAGGCAGGGGATCCAGCAGGGTGGAGGCAGGCTCCAAGCCCAGGGCCACTGCCAGGTTTCAGGTTTCTGGTGTCAGAACCAAGGTCCCAGGGAGAGCAAAGGGCCCAGGCCAGAAGCAGGGATCTGTTTCCTATAAGGCACACTGGCACAGATGAGAATCTAGGGCCAGGGCCTCGACAAAGTTGGCTGGCATGGGAAGAGGGCCAGTAGGAAGGTGAGGGGAGGGCTCGACCCCAGGTCACAGTGGGTGTGGAGAGGGGCGAGAACCAGTAATCAAGCAATGAGTCCAGGTAAGTGACTGACCTGACCCAAGATGATAAGAGACCCAAGAAGCAGGGGACCACACAAGGTTGAGAGCAGGGAGGGGAGAAAGGGGTGATGCTAAGATAAGGAGACAGCTGGTGGGCGGGTGGCACAGGGGCACCTAGGGAGGTGAGGTAGGTGGCACAAGAAAGGGGCCCCCACGTCCGACCCCACAAGAGGAAATGTCATGTGAATCCATGCGACAGAACCCCATACAACAAACGAATATAGTCAGGAGCCCAGGCGAGGAGCCAGGCCCAAAGACTGGAGCACAAAGTGTCAGAGTTCTGGAGGGCTGGGTTGGGGTAGGGGCAGCATGCAAGGGGAGAGGAAAGGGGAGGGAAGGGACAGGATCAAGCAGAGCAAGGTCCACACAAGGCCCACGTCCACTGCCAGTTGTAAGGTTTGGGTACCCAAAGGGACCCAGACAAGTGGCTGGGCTCTGTTTCCCATAGGAAACTTCAGGCCCCAGAGGCCAGCCAATTCAACTCCTCTGCCTCAGGTAATTAGATCCTCAGGGATGTACCTGGACCAGAGCATGAGTAGATCCTTAGAGAGGGATCTGGTCCAAAGTAGGAGCAAAGAGGACACTGTGAGGTGATACCTGTGGTGCAGAGTTTGGGTTGGGGTTGGTGTGTAGCCAGGACATATTTGAGGAGCCCAGGCTAGAAAGAATCGGGGGAAGCAGAGGGTCTGGGCAGTGCCAGGATACCTCAGCATAAGGGGAACAGAGGGGAGTCACAGCATGGGGCCAGTAAATGGGGCCTGAAACCAAGGGACATGGCTGTGGAGGGTAGAGAGAGGAGATATGAGAGATGGTGGTGCACAAGGAGGAAGGCTCAAGGCCCAGGTCTATGGATAGGTTTCAGGGTTGGGGAGCAGGACACTGACTGAAGGAGACCAAAGAGCCCAGGAAAGGGGCAGTGCTACTTATTCCTTAGGGATCCAGGATTGCCAATAGGCCAGGTCCAGTCCCCTGGTGTGGGTATGAATCCTGGGAAAGGGATCAGGAAAGGGGTCTTGGCATGGGCAGGAATGAAAGGAGGGCCAAAGAAGTGCATAGCAGGAAGGGCTAGAGGATGGGTGCTGGTGGGGTAGGGCCTGGACCCCAACAAGGAGCCAAGGTTAGGGAGTGAAGGGGACACAGGTAAGTGGCAGGGCTGTGTTTCCTACTGGGACGTTTCAGGGTGCAGAGGCCAGCCAATTCCTCTCCTCTGCCCCAGGTGTGTAAATCCTTAGAGATGGATCTGGTCCAAAGGAGGGGCAAACGTGGACACTGTGAGGTGATACCTTGGTGCAGAGTTTGGGATGGGGTTGGTGTGCAGCCAGGACCCATTTGAGGAGCCTAGGCTAGAAAGAAGCAGGGGGAGCAGAGGGTCTGGGCAGTGCCAGGATACCTCAGCATAAGGGGAACAGAGGGGAGTCACAGCAGGGGACAGGTAAATGGGGCCTGAAACCAAGGGACATGGACAAGGTCCTCAAGAATGGTGGCCAGGTGCTCAAGGCAGGAGCTGGGCCAGAAATGGAGAGCCAAGCGCTAGTACCTGGGCCTGGGTGAATGAAAAGGGAAATGGTTGTTTGTGGGAACACTTATACCTCTGCAGCCTGCGTAGAGCAGACTGGCTCCTTTAGGCAAGAGACCCCTCCCATCTTGGTGTGCAAACTAACTTGTATTCTGCCTCAGCCAGTGTAAAGGGGACTTGCCTCTCCAGGCAAAAGATCCCTCCTACCTTGGTTTGTTGAGGGGGCTCCTATACAGCTGCAACCAGGGTTACAGGGACTCGCCCCTCCAGGCAGGAGGCCCATTTCACCTGGATGTCTGAGGGAATTCATATACCTCCACATGCAGAATGGAGGGGACTCGCCCCTCCAGGTGGGAGACTCCTCCCTCCTTGGTGTCTGGGGGAACTCCTATTCCTCTGCAGGCAGGGTAGAGGAAACTTGCCCCTCCAGGCAGGAGATACCTCCCAAGTGGGTGTCAGAGAAGCTAGAACACCGCTCCAACCAGTGTGGAGGGTACTCATGCCACCAGGCAGGAAATCTCTCCCACCTAGGTTTCTGGGGTATCTTGTATACCACCACAGCCAGGTTACAGGGGACTTGCCTCTCCAGGCGAAGACCCCTTCCAAATGGGTGTTGAAGGGAGCTCAAATATCATCACATCCAGGGTAAATGAAACTCACCCCTCTAGTCGGGAGATGCCTCCCACGTACTGCCACAGCCAGGGTAGAGGGGATTTGACCCTCCAGGAAGTATACACCTGCCATCTGGGTGTCAGGGTCCCTCTTATAACGCCATAGCCAGGGTAGAGGTGATGCGCCCATCCAGGTAAGAGACCCCATCCACCTGGGTTTCCAAGGAATCTCCTATACTGCTACAACAATGGTATGGGAAACTTGCCACTCCAGGCGGGAGACCCCTCCCACCTGGGTGTCAGGGAGAGCTAGTATACTGCCTCAGCTAGGGTAGAGGGGACGCATCCCTCCAAGCAGGAGACCGCGACCACCTGGGTATGGGTGGGGAAGCTCATATACCACTGTATCCAGGGTAGTGGGGACTTGCCCCTCCAGGAAGGAGACCCCTCTCAATTTGGTGTCACTAGGAGCTTGTATAACACCGTAGTGAGGGTAGAGGGTTCTTGCCCCTCCACAACGGAGACCCCTCCAACCAGGGGGTCAGGGGGAGCTCATACACTTTACCAGCCTGGGTAGAGGGAATGGGCCCTCCATATTGGAGACCCCTCCATGTGGGTATGGTGGGGGACAGCTCGTATACCGCCGTAGCCAAGGTAGAGGGGGATTGCCCCTCCTTGCCACAGAACCTCTCTCACCTGGGTGTTAGAGGAGCTCCTATTCCACTGCAGCCAGAATAGAAGGGACTCACACCTCTAGGCATGAGACCCCTCCAATCTGGGTGTCTTGGGGAGATTTTATATAGCAGCAGCCAGGGAGAGCTGACTCCCCCCTCCAGGTGAAAGACCCCTCCAATCTTGATGCCAGGGCAAGCTTGAATTCTGCCTTAGCCAGGGTAGAGGGGACTTGCCCCTCCAAGTTTGAGACCCCTCCCACCGTGTGTTGGAGTGGGGCAGGTATACAGCTGCAGCCAGGGTAGCAGAGACTCTCCTCTCTATGCAGAAGACCCCTTTCATATGGTGTCAGGGGGAACTCTTATCACGTTGCAACCATTGTAGATGAGACTCGCCCCTCAATGCAAGAGACACCTCCCTCCTGTGTGGGGTGGGGGGAGCTCCTATATCTCTTAAGCCAGAGTGGAGGGGACTCACCCCTCCAGTCGTGAGACACTGAAAACCTGGGTGTCATTGGGAGCTCCTATACCATCACAGGCAGTGTCTAGGGGACTCTACCCTCCAGGAGGGAGACTCCTCCCAACTATGTGTCAGGAGAACTCTCATACTACAGCAGCCAGAGTAGAAATGACTCACCCATCCAGGCGGGAGATCTCTTCTACCTGGGTGTCTCAGGGAGCTCATATAACACAGCAGCCTGTGTAGAGGGTACTTGCTGCACCAGGCGAGAGAAACGTCCCACAAGAGCATCAGGGGAAGCAAATATACTGCCACAGCCAGGGTAGAGGTGACTCACCTCACCAGTTATGAGACCCCTCCCACCTTGGTGTCTGGGGGAACTTGTAGACTGCCATAGCCCGGTTACAGGGGACTCACCTCTTCAGGTGAGGACCCCTCTCACCTGTGTGTCAAGGGGAGCTCATATACCACTGCAGCCAGGGTAGCAGGGACTCTACCCTCCAGGTGAGAGACCCCTCACACCTGGGTGTCTGGAGGAGCTCCTATACTTCTGCAGCCAGGGTAAAGGGGCCTTGCCCTTCCAGTTGGGAGACGCCACCCACAAGTGTGTCCTGGGAGTTCTTAAATGGCACCAGCCAAATTAGAGGGGACACTCCCTTCCAGGTGGTAGAATCCTACCACCTGGGTGATGAGGCTAGCTTTTATACTGCCAGAGTCGGGGTAGAGGGGACTTGTTCCTCGAGGTGGGAGACCCCTCCCACCTGGGTATCTGGGGAAGCTTGTATACCTCCACACCTAGGGGAGAGGGGATTCGCTGCTCTAGGAGGGGACCCATTCTGCCTGGGTGTCAGGGGGAGCTATTATACAGCCACAGGCATGGTAGAGGGGATTTTCCCCTCCAGGAGGGACACCCCTCCCACCTGGGTGTCAGAGGAAGTTCCTATACTGCCACAGCAGGGTAGATGGGACGTGCCCCTACAGGCGGGAATCCCCTTCTACCTGGGTGTCCAGGGGAACTCCTATACCACCACAGGAAAGGTAGGGGAAACTTGCCACTACAGTCGGGAGACCCCTCGCACCTGGCTGTCAGGGGGGGCTCATATACTGCCCCAGACAGGGTATAGTGGACTCGCCCCTTCAGGCCAAAGACCCCTCACACATGGGTGTCTGGCGAGAGGGTGTTCCTATACAGCTGCAGCTGCGGTAGCAGTGACTCAACCCTCCAGGCGGGAGATCCTTCCCTCCTGAGGAAGGAGAGGGCATTTATACCCCTGTAGCCAGGGTAATGGGGACTCGCCCCTAGAAGCAGGAGACCCCTCCCACCTGGGTGTCACAGGGGACTTGCATACCACCTTAGCCAGGGTAGAGAAGACTCGCCCATCCAGGCGGGAGACCCCTTCCTCCTGGGTGTCCTGGGAAGCTCCTTTATAGCTGAAGCCAGGGTACTGCTGTCTCGCCCTTCCAGGCAGAGACCTCTCCCACCTGAGTTTTAGGGGGGGAGTTTTTATATCACCAAAGCCAGGTTAGAGGGTACTAGCCCCTCCAGGCATCATAGGCTCCCACCTATGTATGGGCAGGGCAGGGAGCTCCTATACAGCTGCAGCCAGTTTAGCAGGGACTCGCCCCTCCAGTGGAGGGACCCCTCTAACCTGCTTGTTGGGAGAGTTCCTGTACCACCACAGCCAGTGTAGAGGGGGCTTGCCCCTCCAGGTGGGAGACCCCTCCCATCTGGATGTTATGGGGTGGGACTGCTATACTGCCACAACTAGGGTAGCAGGGACTTGCCACTCCAGGTAGGACACCCTTCTTACCTAGGAATTGTCCCTCCATGTGGGAGACACTTCCCACCTGGTTGTCTGGGGGAGCTTGCATACCTCTTGTTGCTCCAGGCGGGAGATCCCTCCCACCTGGTTGTCTGGGGTGAGCTGGAATACTGCTGCAGCCAGGGAGACTCCTCACACCTGCTGTCCAGGGAGCTCTTATATGCCACCAACCAAATAGAGGAGACTCGCCCATCAAGGCAGGAGACCCCTCCCATCTAGGTGACAGGGGGAGCTCACATACTGCTACATCCAGGGTGAGGGTCTGGCCCTGCAGGAGAGAGACTCCTCCCACCTGGGTTTCCTGGTAGCTCTTATATGGCACCAGCCAAAGTAGAGGAGAATCACCTGACAAGGCAGTAGACCCTTCCCATTTGGGTGTCCAGGGAATCTCCAATACTGCTGCAGCCAGGGTAGAGGGGACTCGCCCCTCCAGTCAAGAGACCCCTCTAACCTAGGTGTGGGGGTGCACCTATACTGCCATAGCCAGAGTAGTAGAGACTTGTCAATCTAGGCAGGACACCATCCCACCTGGGTGTTGTGGGGAGCTTATATTGAACCTTAGCTGAGGTAGAGGGGAATTACCCCTCCAGGCGGCTGATGCCTCCCACCTGGTTGTAGGGGCGAGTTCTAATCCACCAAAACTAGGGCAGAGGGTACTTGCCCCACCAGGCAGGAGACCCTTCCCACCTTGTGTCAGGGGGAGCTCATATAGCGCAGTAGGCAGGCTAGAGGAGACTCACCTCTCTGAGTGGGAGACCCCTCTAACCTGGGTGTCTAAGGTGGCTCCTACACCCCCATAGCTAGGGTAGAAGAGACTCGCCCCTCAAGGTGGGAGACCCCTCACACATGAGTGTGTGGGGTGCTTGTATACTGCTGTAAAGAGGGTAGTGGGGACTCGCCCCTCCATGCAGGAGACCCCTTCCACCTGGGTGTCATCGGTAGCATGTATACCACCTTAGCCAGGTTAGAATGGCTCTAACCCCTCTAGGCTGGGGAGCCTTCTCATATTGCTGTCTGGGGAGCATGTATTCTGCTGCAGCAAGGGTAGAGGGGACTCATCCCTACAGGCTGGAGACCCCTCTCACCTGGGTGTCGGGGAGCTCAATTACCACTTCAGCCAGGGTAGAGAAGACTCGTCCCTCCAGGTGGGAAACTCCTTCCACCTGGGTGTCAGAGGGAGCTCCTATACCGCTGCAGCCAGGGTAGAGCTGACTCCCCGCACTAGGCGAAAACCCCTCTCACCTGAGTGTTGGAAAAACTCTACTACGGCCACAGCCATGGTAGAGGAGACTCACCCCTCCAGGTGGGAGATCCTTCCCACCAGGGTTTCAGGGGGAGCTCTTATACCTCTGCAGCCAGGGTAGAGTGGACTTGCTTCTCCAGGCAAGAGACCCCTCCCCCATTAGTGTCAGGGTGAGTTTGTATTATGCCCTGATATAAGGGACTCACCCTTCCAGGTGAAGCCCCCTCCTACAAGGGTGTGTCTAGAGGGTAGTATACTACTGCAGCCTTGTAGTAGGGACTGGCCCCTCAAGGCTGGAGAAAATTTTCATCTTGGTATTGGAGGGAGTTCGTATCCTGCCGTAGCCAGGATAGAGTGTTCTAACCCTTTCAGGCAGGACACAACTCTCATCTGGGTGTGGAGGGGCAGCTCGTATCCTGCCACAGCCAGAGTAGAGGGGACTCACCTACTCCATGCAGTTGACCCCTCCCACCTGGGTGTCTTGCAGAGCTCCTATACCTCTGCAGCCAAGGTAGAGGGGACTTGCACCTCAACTCTGGTGACCCATTCCACCTGGGTGATGGGGGAAGATTGAATAACTCAACAATCAGGGTACAGGTGACTCACCCCTACCAGAGGGAGAACCCTCCCACCTGGGTGTCACAGGGATCTCATTTAGTGCCATAGCCAGTGTAGAGGGCTTCACCATTTTAGGTGGGAGAGCCCTCCAACCTGGGTGTTCATGGAGATCTTATAGCAAACAAGCCAGTGTAGAGGGGCTTGCGACTTCAGCGGGAGACCCTTCTCACCTGAGTGTAGGGGTTGGGCTTGCATACTGCCTTAACCAGGGTAGATGTGACTTGCCCCTCCAGGCGAAAATCCCCTCACACCTGGGTATCTGGGAGAGCATGTACACAGCAGCAGCCAGGGTAGAGGGGATTCTCCCCTCCAGCCGGGATACCCCTCCCACTAGAGTGTCAGGGGAGCTCCTTTACCGCCACAGCCAGGGTAGAGTGGATTCACCCCTCCAAGCAGGAAACCTCTCCCACATAGGTGTATGGTAGCGGGGCTTGTATCCTGCCCAAGCCAGGGAAGAAAGGACTTGCCCCTCCATGAGGGTGACTCCTTCAACTTGGGTATATAGGGGTAGCTTATACACCCCCGAATCCAGGGTAGAAGGGACTCGGCCCTCTAAGCGGGAGATCCTTCCCAATGGGTGTTGGGGGCAGCTCATATACCAGTGCAGGCAGGTTAAAGTGGACTCACCCCTCCAGGTGGGACACACCTCCCACCTGAGTGTTGGGGGGAGTTCCTATACTGCGGCAACCATGATAAAGTTGCTCACCTCTCCAGGCAAGTAACCCCTCCCAGCTGATTATGGGGGGCTTGTATACCACAACAGCCAGGGAAGAGTGGACTCACATCTCCTGGTGGGAGACCCCTCCCACTTGGGTGTCTGTGGGGAGCTCTTACACTGCTGAAGCCAAGATAGAGTGAACTCGCTCCTCCATGCAGGAGACCTCTCCCACCTGGGTGTCACGGGGAGCAAGTGTACCACCTTAGCCAGGGTAGAGTCGACTTGCCACTCCAGATGGGAGATCTCTCTGGCCTGGGTGTCAGGGAAAGCTCCTATACCACAGCAGCCAGGGTACCAGGGACTCTCCCCTCCTGGCAGAGACCCCACCCACCTGGGTGTCAAAGGGAGCTCATATACCACCCCAGCCATGGGAGAGGTTACTTGCTCCTCAAGGCAGGAGACTCCTCCCACATGGGTGTCCTTGGGAGCTCCAATACTGTTGCAGCCTAGTAGAGGGTATTCTAGCCTCCTGGCGGGAGACTCCTCCTATTTGGGTGTCAGGGGATCTCCTATACCATCACAGCCAGGGTATAGAGGACTCGCCCCTCCAGGCTGGAGACACACCTCACCAGTTTTCCAGGGGGAGTTCTTATACTGCTGCAGTCAGGGTAGAGGGGAAATGCCACTCCTGATGTGAGACCCCTCCCATCTAGGTGTCAGTTGGGGGTTCTCATATGCCTCATATACCTCTGCAGCCAGGGTAGAGAGGACTCACCCATCCAAGCCAGAGAACGTCCCATCTGGGTTTTAGAGGGTGCTCCTTTATTGCCAAAGCCAGTATCGAGGGCACTCATGCATCCAGGTGGGAGACCCCTCCTACCTGGCTGTCAGGGAAAGCTAGTATACCACTTCAGCCAGGAAAAAGGGGACTCGCCTTTTCAGACAGGAGACCCCTCCCACGTGCATGTCACAGGGAGTTTGCTGACCACCTTAGCCAGGGTAGAGGTGAATTCTCACCTCCAGGTGGGAGATCCCAGCCTCTTGGGTGTCCAGGAGCTTGTGTACTGCATTAGCCAGGGTAGAGGGTACTAGCTCCTCCAGGAAAGAGACACCTCTCATTTTGCTATGGTCGGGGACCTGGTATAAAATTGCAGCCAAGAGAGAGGGGACTCTCCCCACTAGGCGGGAGACCCCTAAACCCTGGTTGCAAGGGGAGCTCATATACTGCAGAGGCAGGAAAAATGGGACTCGCCACTCCAGGCAGGACACCCCACCCAAATGGGTGTAGGGGGAGCTCTTATACCACTACAGCCAGGGAGGTGGGGACTCACCCCTCCAGAAAGGAAACTCCTCCCACCTGGGTATAATGGGGAGCTTGTATACCACCTTAGCCAGGGTAGAGTGGATTCTCCACTCCAGGTAATAGACCCCTCCCACCTGTGTGTGGCAGGGAGCTTGTATACCACCTTAGCCAGGGTAGAGAAGACTTTCCCTTCCAGGAGAGAGACCCCTCCCTCCAGGGTGTAAGGGAGAGCTCTTATACCACAGCAGCTGGGGTAGAGGAGAATCGCTCCTTTAGACGGAAGACCCCTCCCACCTAGGTGTCTGGTGGGTGGTGCGTGTACAGCCCTAGCCAGCATAGAGGGGACTTGCCCCTCCAGAAAGGAGACCCCTCCCACCTGGGTGTTTCAGGGAGTTTGTATACCAAGTTAGCCAGGTTAGAGAGGATTGGGACCCCTCTAGCTGGCTGTGGTGGTATATGGGGAGAAAGGGGAGTAAGGGGAATGGGTGGTGCAGGGAGAGGAGGGCTCATGGCCCAGATTCACTATAGGGTGTCAGGATAGAGAAATATGGCCCAGGATGAAGGAGGCCAAAACCCCCAGGCAAGGGGCATTGCTACCATTTCCCAAAGGAAGACTGCAGGACCAAACGTTCCAGATCAATTCTCTGGCTCTAATGAGCATCCTGAAAATGGGATCTAAAAAAGGAGCTCAGCAGGGACAAGGACAGCAGAAGGGGCAAAGGAGGGCACAGTGTGAAGTGCTGGAAGAAGTTGGTTTTGTGGGGTTTGGGTCACAGCCAGAGAAAGGAGCTCAGGTTAGAGATCTAGAGGAGGATCCAGGCTAAGAGAGAGCATGGAAGGGTGGGGTCCAGCAGGCAGGGTGTACACTAGGATTCTAAGATGCAGGGAACAAAAGTGAGTGGGGAAGCGGCCCCAGTGAGGCCCACAGTTCAAGCCAGAGAAGCACAGAGCAAGAATGATCCCCAGAGGCTCAAGAGAGGAGCCAATCTGGGGAATGGAGAGCCAAGGGCCAGCACTGGGGCATGGTGCTCAGGACAGTGGACAGGGCTGGGAAGGGAAGGCAGGGGATCCAGCATGGTGGAGGCAGGCTCAAAGCCCAGCGCCACTGCCAGGTTTCAGTTTTCCTGGTGCTGCCCTAAGGGTCGAGGGAGATCAAATAGCCCAGTCTAGGGTCAGGGTTCTGTTTCCCATAAGGTGCCCTGGCCCAGATGAGGATCAAGAGCCAGGGACCAGGCCAAAGGGCCTCGCAAGGGACACGGCTCTGGAGGAGTGCGATTTGATGGCACAGTTGTAAGAGTAAAAGAAATTGAAGTTAAAGCATAAAAGTTAAAGGGTAAAAGACCGGGTGTTGTAAAAGTTTCTAAGCTGCAAGGTCTGAGTTAAAATGTAAAGGAGGTATTGTTAGGTTTCTATGTTACCTGCAAAACTTTAAATTTCTGTAGCTGTTAAAACAATGCTTAGAACCGCCCAGTAAACATTTCCCCTGATTGTCTGGTTGTTTAATAACTGAAGGGGTCTGTGTGGTTGCACGCAGGCCTTGCAGGGCCTGGACCAATCAGTTTAAATGTAACCCCCTCCTTAGGAATGACATATCACTCCAGCCTGACCTGTTACCACCAATGAATGAACTAATGATGTTTAGGAGTTGTTGTTCAATTTTCCCGTGCCTCATGATGATTTTTTCTGATGTATACACAGCCCTCCACCCTCCCCAAAAAGTGTACTTAAGCAGTGCTCAGCCCCTGCTTGGGGCTCTGGGCTGCTTTCCCTTATTGAGTGGGCATGGAGCCCCAGCATGCTGGTTCAATAAATCCCCCTTCTGCCAATTGCATGAGTGGTCACTTGGTGGTCTCTTTCTCTGATGTTTTGCGGGACCCTTACACAGTGGGGGGTCGCAGTGCATGCAGAGAGGGGCAAGAGCCAGTATGCAATCAAAGAGCCCAGGTAAGGGACTGACCCCACCAAAGGTATTAGGGACCCAATGAGCAGGAGGAACCTACTCCAGGAAAAAGCACTATGCGAAAGAGAGGTAGGATCAAAGCTAGCATAAGGAAAGAGAGGGCTGCGAAAATGGCACAGAGGGAAGCGAGCTTGGGCGCCAAATCAAGGGGCACCCAGGTCAGACACGACAGAAAGAGACACCACAAGTAATGCTGTAAGGAGTGCAGGCTGGCAGCCAGGCCAGGGGACTGTAGGGAGAATGGTGAGGGTGAGGAAGGGCTCGGTTGGCTTAGGTGCAGCTTGCAAGGTTAGAGGGCAGGAGATGGAAGGTACGGCATCGCCCAGGATAAGGTCATCACTAGGCCCAAGTCCAGTTCCAGTTGTCGAGTTTGGACGGCAAAAAGGGACCAGGCAAGAGGCAGGGATGTATTGCCCACAGGGATCCTTTAGAGCCCAGAGGCCAGCCAATTTCACTCCACTGCCACAACTAAAGGAGGGCAATGTGAGGGATACTTTTGGTTTAGGATTGGGGGGGGGTGTTGGTTGGTTGGTAGCCAGCAACCATATGAGGACACAAGGCTAGCGAGAAGCAGGGGGAGGGCAGTGTCCTGGCAATGACAAAATTTCACAGTACAAGGGGAACAGAGGGAAGGAACAGGAGGGGTCCAAGCAAGGGGCCTGAAATCAAGGAACAGGGACAGGGTCCTTAAGAAGGGTGACCAGGACTTCCAGCAAGGAGCCAGGCCCAAGAATAGGGAGCCAAAGGCTGGGACCCAGTCCTGGGTCCAATTAAAACAGACAAGTCTGTGGAAGGGAGAAAAGGGTGAAAGGGTAGTAGATGGCATAGAGAGAGGAAGACTCAAGACCCAGGTTCACTGCTGGGTGTCAGGATTGAGGAGCAGGGCCTGGGCAAAGAGTCCAAAGTCCCAAGCAAGGGGAACAGCTATGTTTTTCCAAATGGAGCCCACAGGGCAAAATGCCGAGTTCCAGTCCCCTGTACCTGGTGAGCATCCTTGGAAAGGGATCTTGAAAAGGGTCCTAGCAGGGACAGGGACAACAGGAGGGATAAAGGAGGGTACAATGTGAAAGGCCAGAGGAAGGGTGTTGATGGGTTTGGGCCTGGACTCCAGAAAGGAGCCCAGGCTAGGGACCAACAGGAGGGCCCACGCCAAGAAAGGGCAGGGAAGGGTGAGGCTGGGCAGGCTGGTGACAGTAGTGTTCTGAGGTTTAGGAAAGCCAAAAGGAGTAGGGTACAGGCCCCAGCAAGACCCGTAGTCCAAGCCCAGGGAAGCACGGAGCAAGAAGGGTCCCCAAAGTCTCAAGAGAGGAGGCAGGCCAAGGAATGGAGAGCCAAGGCCAGGTCTTGGGCAGGGGATTCAGGACAGTGGACAAGACTTTGAAGGGATTGCAAGGGATCCAGCAGGGGCAGGCAGGCTCCTGGCCCAAGGTGATTGCCAGGTGTCACGGTTCCAGGTGCAGGACCAAAATCCCAGAGAGAGCAAGCGGCCCAGGCAAGGGGCAGGACTCCATTACCCATAAGTGACCCTGGCTCAGATGAGAATCCAGGGACAGGTACCTGGCAAAAGAGGATTGGCAAGTGAAGGCAGCCAGGAGGAGCGCAATGGGAGGGCACAGCAGGAGGTCTTGGTGGGTGCATGCAGGGGCAAGATCCAGGACCCAAGCCAGGAGCCCAGGCAAGGGACCCACCCAACCAATTGTGATGATTGACCCAAGGAGCTGGAAACCTGCAAGCACCAGGTGAAAGTGGAAGGGGAAGTGGAAGAAGGACTGTGCAAGGACAAGGAGACAGAGAAAAGTGCAACTGGCACATAAGGGAGCATGTTGGCAGTCCCAAGCAAGGGATTCCCAGGTCAGACCCAACAGGAAGAGACTTCATGCTACACCAAAGGACATGAGGAACTCTGTCAAGGGCTCATTTGAGCTCCAGGCACGGGGACTGAAGCACAAAGGGTCAGGGTTAGGGAGGGCTGGGTTGGGGTAGGGGAAGCATGCAAGTCCAGATGGCAGGGGAGGGAAGGGAGTGGATCTCTCAGTGATGGGTTGAAGCAAGTCACATGTTAACTGCCAGGCCTCAAGGTTAAGGCAGCAAAGGGGACTCAATCAAGAGACTGTATTTCCCATAGGGAGCATTAAAGGTGCATAGGCCAGCCAATATGGATCCACTGCCCAGCTGAGTAGATCCTCAGATAGGGACCTGTACCAAAGGAGGGTCAAAAAAGTGCACTGTGAGGAGAGGTTGTGGGGGTGGTTTGTTCGCAGCCTGGACCCATTCGAGGAGCCCAGGCTAGGGAGAAGCAGGGAAAGCAAAGGGTCCCATCAGTGCCAGGATACCATAGCACCAGGGGAACAGAGGGGAGGCACAGGATGGGGTCTATAAACAGAGGCCTGAAACCAAGGGAAGGGAAAGGGTCCTCAAGAAGGGCTGCCAGGTGCTCATGCAAGGAGCCGTGCCCAGTAATGGAGAGCTAAGTGCTAGCACCTGGGGCAGGGTGAATGAAAATGAATATGGATGGGGAAGGGAGGGAGGGGAAAAATCTGAGCAGATGGCACTGCGGGAAGAAGGCTTAAGGTCTAGGTCCACTACAGGGTGTCAGGATTGGATAGCAGGACACGGGCTAAGGGAAGCCAAAGGGCACATACAAGGGGCAGGGGTACATTTTCCCAAAGGGAACCCATAGGGCCACAAGGAAAGGTCAAGTACCTGGCCTGATGAGCATCCTGGAAAGGGGATCAGGAAAGCGGGCCTGGGAGAGATAGAAACGACAAGTGGACCAAAGGAGGGCACAGTCTCAAGGGCCTAAGGACGGGTCTGGGTGGGGTGGGGGCCAGGACCCCAGGCAGGAGCTAAGATAAGGGACCTAGAGGAGGGCCCAGGCAAGGGTAGAGCAGGGAAGGGCGAGGCTAGTTAGGCATGAATGCGCTAGGGTACTTCAGTACAGGGAATCCAAAAGGAGGAGAGAAGTGGCTCCAGTGCGGGGCCTTCAGACAAAGCCCAGGAAATAATGGAACAAGAAGAGCCACCAGAGGATCAAGTGAGGAGCCAGGCAAGAAAATGGAGTGCCAAGGGCCAGGGCTTGGTCCTGGTGCTTAGGACAGTGGAAAAGACTTTGGAGAGAAGGCAGGGCATCCAGCAGGGGGCAGTCAGTCTCCAGGCCCAGGACCACTACCAGGTGTCAGGGTTTCTGGTGGAGGAACAAGCACCCAGAGAGAGTAAGTGGCCCAGGCAAGGGGCAGGGCTCTGCTTTTCATAAGGCACCCTGGCCCCATTGAGAATCCATGGAGAGGGACCTGGCAAAGGAGACCTGGCAATGGAAGGGGGCCAGAAGGATGACTATGGGAAGGAACAGCCTGGGGTCTTTGTAAGTGCATGGTGGGATAAGAGCCAGGACAGTAACCTGGTGCTGAGACCAGGTACCCACCCTACCAACCTAGGATGTGGGACCCAAGGATCAGAAGACTCATGAGCACCAGGGGAATTCATGAAGGGATGGGAAGGCTGAGCTGCACAAGGACCATGAGACAGAGGGAAGCTCAAGGGGCACCTAGGGGAGTAATCTTGCAGGCCCAAGAAAGGAGCCCCCAGTTCAGACCCAACATGAAGAGACTCTACGTTATTCAAAGGGACGTGAGGAAAGTGTCAGGAACTCAAAGGAGCACACAGGACAGGAATAGGAGCACCAAGGGCCTGTAATAGGGAAGGCTGGGTTGGGATAGGGGCAGCATGCAATGCCAGAGTGCAGAGGATAGAAGGGAGGGGATCGCTCAGAGCTAGTAGGAGAAAGTCCCATGTTAACTGCCAGGCCACAAGTTTCAGGCAGTGAAGGGGATTCATATGAGTGGCAGGGCTGTGTTTCTCATAGGGAGAATTTAGGGCACAGAGGTGAGCCAATTCTGCTTCTCTGCCCCAGGTGAGTAGATCTTCAGAGATGGACCTGGACCAAAGGAGGGGACAAAGATGGTACTGTGAGGGGATACATGGTGTATGGTTGTGGAGGGGGGTGTCGGGCTGCCAGGACCCATTCAAGCAGCATAGGCTAGGGAGAAGCAGAGTGTGCACAGGGTCCAGGAAGTGCCAGGACACCACAAAATGAGGGTATCAGAGGGGAGGCACAGGAGGGGACTGGCAACAGGGGCCTGAAACCAAGGGACAGGGAAAGGGTCCTCAAGAAGGATAGCAAGGGTCTCAAGCAAGGATCCAGGCCCAGTAATGGAGAGCCAAGTGCCAGCACCTGGTCCTGGGTGAATGAAAAGAAACACGGTGGGGGAGAAGTGGGAGGGGAGAAAGTGGTGTGGGTTGCACAGGGGGAGAAGGGCTCAAGGCCCAGGTCCACTGGAGGTTGTCATGGATCAGGAGCAGGCCCCGGCTGAGGGAGGCCAAAGAGCCCAAGCAAGGGGCAGGGCTATGTTTTCCCAAAGGGAGCCCCCAGGGCAAAGAGGCCAGGTCAAGTCGCCTGGTCCAGGTGAGGATCCTGGGAAGGGGATCAGGGAAGCAGGCATGGCAGAGACAGAAGTGACAGGAGGGCCAAATGAGGTCACAGCCTGAAGGGCTGCAAGACAGGTATGGGTGGGGTACGGGCCAGGACTCCAGAAAGGAGCCTAGGTAAGGGACCTAGAAGAGGGCCCAGGCCAGGGGAGGGCAGGGAACGCTGGGTCGGGAAGGTGGGCCGGCACTAGGGTACTAAAGTACAGGAAAGCAAAGAGAGCAGATAAGTATCCCCAGTGAGGGGCCCTCACACAATGCCCAGAAAAGCAGTGAACAAGAAGGGCCCCCAGAGGCTCAAGCAAGCAGCCAGGCCAAGGGCCAGGGCTTAGGCAGCGGTCTCAGGACAGTGGATTACATTGACGAAGGAAGGCAGGGGATCCAGCAGGGGGAAGTCATGCTCCAGGCCCAGGAAAACTTCCAGGTTTCAGGGTTCCTGGTGCTGGATCAAGTACCCAAGGAGAGCAAGCGGCCCAGGTGAGGGCCAGGACACTGTTTCCCATAAGGCGCCCTGGATTAGATGAGAACCTATGGCCAGAGTTGTGGCAAAGGAGGCCATAAAAAGGAAGGGGGCCAGAAGGAGTTTGATAAGAGGGCATGCAGGTGGTAGGGGTGAGTGTGCATAGGGGTGAGACCCAGGACCCAAGCCAGGTGCTCAGGCAAATTACCCACCCAATCAATGGTGATGGGGAACCCAAGGAGCAGGAGACCTGCCAGCACCAGAAAAAGGTGCAAGGGGAAGGGGAGGAAGGGGCTGTGTGAGGATCAGGAGAAAGAAATGGGCACCTAGGGGATCCCTCTGTCGGGCCCAAGCAAGAGCCCCCAGGTCAGACCCAACATGAAGAGACTCCTTGCTATGCCAAGGGCCATGAAGAATGTGGTCAGGGGCTCAGGAGAATTCCCTGGCCCAGTGACTGCAGCTCAAAGGGTCAGGGTTAGGGAGTGCTGGGTTGCAGCAGGCGCAGAATAAAAAGCAGAGGGAAGGGAGTGGATCACTCAGGGCTGGGTTGGAGCAAGTCCATGTTATCTGCTAGGCCTCAAGGTGCAGACAGTGAGGGGAACTCAGGAGAGTGTCAGGGCTGTGTTTCCCATAGGGAGTATCCAGGGTACAGACACAAGACAATTCCGCTCCTGTGCACCAGGTACATAGATCCTCAGAGAGGGACCTGGACCAAATGAGTGGGGGAAAAAGAGGGTACTGTGAGGTGATATCTGGTGTGGGGAAGTTGGCGTGGTGGGCTGCAGGACCCATTTCAGCAGCACAGCATAGGGAGAATTAGGAGGAGTGGAGTGTGTGGGCAGTGCCAGCATACCACAGCATGAGGGGATCAGCGGGGAGGCACAGGTGGGGAAGGCAACAGGGGCCTGAAACCAAGGGAGAGGAAAAGGATCCTTAAGAAAGGGGATAATAGCTCAGGGTCTCAAAAAAGGGGCTGTGCCCAATAATAAAGAGCCAAGTGCTATCACCTGGACCTGAGTGAATGTAAAGAAACATAGCAGGGGAGCATCAGGAGGGTGAATGTGGAGTTGGTGGCACAGTGGGAGAGCAGCTCAAGACCCAGGTCTACTTCAGGGTGTCAGGAGTCAGGAGCAGGGCCCTGACTGAAGAAGGACAAAGAGCCCAGGCAAGGAGCAGGGCTAAGTTTTCCAAAGGAGACCCCAGGGCCAAGAGGCCAAATCAAGTTGCATGGCCCAGGTGAGCATCCTGGAAGGGTATCAGGAAAGTGGGCATGGCAGAAACAGAAAGGACAGGAGGGCCAAGGCAGGGTACAGCCTGAAGGGCTGCACGAGTAGTGTGGGTGAGGTGGGGGCCAGGACCCCAGCAATGAGCTCAGGCAAGGGAACTAGAAGAGGTCCCAGGCCAGGGAAGAGCAGAAAATGCTGGGCCAGGAATGAAGGGCTGCACTAGGGTACGGCAGTACCGGAATGCCAAGGGGAAAAGGAAGAGGCCCCAGCTAGGGACCCTCAGACAATGCCCAGAAAAGCAGTGAACAAGAAGGGCCACCAGAGTCTCAAGCAAGAACCCAGCCAGGAAACAGAGGGTTAAGGGCCAGGGATTTGGCAGAGGGCTCAGGAAAGTGGATTTTATTTGGGAAAAACTGTGGGGGATCCAGCAGGGGGCAGTCAGGTTCTAGGCCCAGGGCCACATCCAGGTTTCAGGGTTCCTGGTCCCAGACCATGCACCCAGGGAGAGCGAGACACCCAGGCAAGAATCAGGGTATTGTTTCTCATAAGGCACCCTGCATCAGACTAGAATCTATGGCCATGGTCCTGGCAAAGGAGGCCAGGAAGAGTAAGGGGGGCAGATGAAGGGTGACGGGAGGGCACGCAAGGGGGTTGTGGTGGGTGCAAATAGGGGCGAGACCCAGGACCCAAGCCAGGTGCCCAGGCAAGGGACCCACCCAATCAATGCAGATGGAGGACCCAAGGAGCAGGAGACCTGTGAGCATCATAAACAAACAAACAACAACAAAACAAAACAAAAAGCACAAGGGGAAGGGATGGAAGGGGCTGCATTAGGACCAGGAGAAGCCAAGGGGCATGAAGAAGAGCCTGCTGGTGGGCCCAAGCAAAGGGCCTGCAAGTAAGACCCAACAAGAAGAGACAGTTGCTATGGCAAGGGCCATGAGGAACACGGTCAGGGGCTCAAGCGAATGACCAGGCCCAGGGTCCAGAGCAAAAAGGGTCAGGGTTAGGGAGAGCTGGGTTGCTGTAGGGGCAGCATGGAAAGCTGGAGGGAATGAAAGGGATAACTCAGGGCTGGGTTGGAGCAGGTTCATGTTAACCTTCAAGCCTCAAGGTTCAGGAAGTGAGGGGTACTCAGGTGAGTGGCAGGGCTGTTTTCCATAGGGAGCATTCAGGGCACAGAGGCAAGCCAATTCCGCTCCTCAGCCCCAGGGAGTAGATCCTCAGAGAGGGACCTGTACCAAAAGAGGGGGCCCAAAGAGGGTACTGTGAGGAGATACCTGATGTTTGGAAGTGGGGGAGGGCTGAAGGACCCATTCTAGCAGCTCAGGGTAGGGAGAAGCAAGGGGAGAGGTGGGTCTGGGCAGTGCAATCATACCACAGCATGAGGGGATCAGTTGGGAGGCACAGGAGGGGGCAGGCAACAGGGGCCTGAAACCAAGGGACAGAGAAAGCGTCCTCAAGAAGGGGTAGAAAGGCTCAGGGTCTCAAGCAAAGATCTGGGCCCAGTAATGGAGAGCTATGTTCTAGTACCTGGCCCTGGGTTTATGAAAAGAAACATGGAGTGGGAGCAGCGGGAGATGATAATTTGGAGTCAGTGGCACAGGGGGAAATTAGCTCAAGGCCCAGATCCACTGCAGGGTGCTCCCTGGATCTGGAGCAGGGCTCTGGCTAAGGGAGGCCAAAGCGCCCAGGAAAAGGGGCAGGGCTACATTTTCCAAATGGTGTCCCCAGGGCCAAGAGGCCAAATCAAGTTTCCTGGCCCTAGTGGGGGAAGTATCCTGGGAAGGGGATCAGGAAAGCAGGCCTGGTAGAGATAGAAAGGACAGGAGGGCTGAAGCAGGACACAGCCTGAATTACCCCAGGATGTGTGCTGGAGAAGTTGGGGCAAGAACCCCAGCAAGGAGCCCAGGCAAGTGACCTAGAAGAAGGGCCAGGCCAGGGGAGATAAGGGAACACCTGGCCGGAAAGGCATGGCTGCAGTAGGGTACTGCAGTATAGGAATGCAAAGGGGAGCAGAGTAGCGGCCCTGCGCTGGGCCCTCAGACAATGCCCAGAGAAGCAATGAGCAAGAAGGGCCACCAGAGGGTCAAATGAGAACTCAGGCCAGGGAATAGATAGCCAAGGGCCCAGGCTTGAGCAGGGGAGTAGGAAAGTGGATTGCATTTGAGAAGGAAGGAAGGGGATCCTGCTGGTGCAGACAGGCTCCAGGCCCAGGGACACCTTCAGGTTTCAGGGTGCCTGCTGCCGGACCACGCACCCAGGGATAGCAAGCGGTGCAGGCGAGGGCTAGGGCATTGTTTTCCATAAGGTGCACTGGATCAGATGAGAACCGATGTCCAGGATTCTGGCAAAGGAGGGAAGGAAAAGGAAGGGGGCCATGTGGAGTGGAACGGGAGGGTACTCAAGGGAGTCAGGGTGGGTGTGCATAGGGGTGAGACCCAGGACCCAAGCAAGGTGCCCAATCCAATCAATGGTGATGGGGGACCCAAGGAGCAGGAGACCTGCGAGTGCCAAAAATTGCGCAAGGGAAATTGGAGTAAGGGGCTGCATGAGGTCTAGAAGAAGCCAAGTGGCATCAAGGGGAGCCGACTGGCAGGCCCAAGCAACAGGCTCCCAGGTAAGACCCAACACGAAGAGACTCTTGCTATGCCAAGGACCATGAGGAACATGGTCAGAGGCTCAGGTGAACGACCAGGCCCAGGGAATTGAGCTCAAAGTGTGAGGGTTAGGGAGGGCTGGTTGTGGTAGAGGCACCATGGAAAGCCAGAGAGAAGGGAGGGTATAGCTTAGGCTGGGTTGCAGCAAGTCCATGTTAACTGCCAGAACTCAGGCAATTAGTTGCACTCAAGTGAGTAGCAGGGCTGTGTTTCCCATAGGGATCATTTAGGGTGCAGATGCGAGCCAATTCTGCTCCTCAGCCTTAGGTGAGTAGATCCTCTGAGAGGAACATGGACCAAAGGAGGGGAGGCCAAAGAGGGTACTGTGTGGAGATACCTGGTGTGCAGAAGTGTGGGGGGGTGCTGCAGGATACATTTTAGCAGGACAGGATAGGGAGAAGCAGGGGGAGCAGAGGGTCCAGGTAGTGCTAGCATACCACAGCATGAGGGGATCAGAGGAGATGCACAGGATTGGGTAAGTAACAGGGGCCTGAATCCAAGAGACAGGGAAAGGGTCTTCAAGAAGTGGGAGAGTGGCTCAGGGTCTAAAACAAAGAGCCCGGCCCAGTAATGGAGAGCAAGTTCTAGCACCTTGGTCTGGGTGAATGCAAAGGAACATGGAGTGAGGGGTCTCCTACCTGGAAGTGGGAGTCACTTCTACTCTGGCTAAGGTGGTATAAAAACTCCCTGTGACACCCAGGTGGGAGGGGTCTCCTGGATGAAAGGGCAAGTCCCCTTTTCCCTGACTGAAGTGGTATATAAGTTTTCCCAGACACCCAGGTGGGAGCGTCTCTTGCCTACAGAGATGAGTCCCCTCTACCTTGGCTGCAGAGGTATATGAACTCCCCCTCCCCCCGACAATTAGGTGGGACGGGCCTCTTGCCTAGTGGGGCAAGTCCCACCTACCATGGCTAAAGCTGGATAGGAGCTCCCCTGATACCCAGGTGAAAGTGGTCTTCCACCATGGGGGACCAATCCCTGCTACTCTGCCTGCAGCTGTATAGGAGCCCCATCCCCACCCCCAGGAAACCCAGGTGGGAGGACTCTCCCGTCTTGAGGGGCAAGTCCCCTCTCCCCTGGCTGGGGCAATATATGAGCTCCCTCCGACCTTCAGGTGGGATAAGTCTCTCTCCTGGAGGAGCGAATCCCTGGTACCCTGGCTGCTGCACTATAGGAGCTTTTTCTGACACCCAAGTGGGAGAGATCTCCCACTGGAGGTGCAAGTCCACTGTACCCTGGCTTCAGTGGTGTAAAATCTCCCTCCAGTATCCCAGGTGGGAGGGGTCTCCAGCTTGGAGTGGTGAGTACCCTCTACCTTGACTGTGGCAGTACAGGAGCTCCCCCCCTAAATCAAGTTGGGAGGGTTCTCGTGCCCTTTGTGGCGAGTCCCCTCTACCCTGTCTGTGGCAGTATAAGAGCTCCCATGACAACCAGTGTTGGTCTCCTGCCTAGTGGGGCGAGTCCCCTCTATCCAGGATGCAACAATATAGGAGCTCCCTCTTGCATAGCTAGATTGGGGGGGATCCCCCACCTGGAGGAGAGAGTACCCTCCACTCTGGCCAAGGCAGAATAGAAGCTCCCCACAGACACCCAGGTGGGAAGGGTCTCCTGCATGGATGGGTGAGTCCCCTCTACCCTGGCTGCTGTGGTATATGAGCCACCCCCATTAGCAAATGGGAAGGGTCTCCTGCCTCAAAGAGGGAGTCCCCTTTTTCCTAGCTCCAGTGGTATACTAGCCTTCCCTGACACCCAGGTGGGAGGAGTCTTCTGCCTGGAGGGGCGAGTCCACTCTCTCCTGCCTGGGGCATTACTGGATCTCCCCCAGACCAAATGGTAGGATGAGACCCTTGCCTGGAGGTGCGAGTCCCCTCTAACATGGATGCTGCAGGATAGGCACTCCCCCCCAACACCCAGGTGAAAGTGGTGTTGCGCCTGGAGGTTTGAGTCCCTATTACCCTGCTTGCAGTTGTATAGGAGCCTCCCCCCAGCCCCAGAACCCAGGAGGGTTCTCCTGCTGGAAGGCACAAGTCCCTATACTCTGACTACATTCTTCTACCTGGAGAGGTGAGTCTGCTCTACCCTGGCTGTAGGGGTATAGCAGCTCTCCATCACACACCCGGCACCCAGGTCGGTGGGGTATCCTTCATTCAGGATTGAGTTCCCTTAATCCTGGCTGCTGCATTATATGAGCTCTCGCAATTTACCTAGTTGAGAGGGGTCTCCTGCCTGATGGGAGGAGTCCCCACTACCCTGGCTGCAGCAGTATAAAAGCTCCCCTCCCACATCCATTTGTGCAGGCATCCCAACTGAAGGGGTGAGCCCCCTCAACCCTGGCTGCGGTGGGAAAGGATCTTCCCCTGAAACCCAGGTGGGAGGCTGAACGGCCTGGAGAGGCGAATCCCCGTGACCCTGGCTGTAGTGGTGTAGAAGCACCCCCCAACACCCAGGTGGAAGGGGTCTCCTGCCTCTTGTGGCTTTTCCCCTTTGCCCTGTCTGTGGCAGTATATGAACTCCCCAGACAACCAGCTAGAAGGGACCTTCCACATGGAGCAATGAGTCCCCTCTACCCTAGATGTGGCAGTATATAAGCTCTCCCAGACACCAATGGGGAGATTTCTCCAGCATTGAGGGGCAAGTCTTCACTACCCTGACTAAGGCTGTATACAAGTGCCCTGGTACACACAAGTAGGAGTGGTCTTCCGCATGAAATGGCAATCCCTTCTACGCTGGCTTTGGCAGTATACAAGCTCCCTGACACCAGGTGGGAGGGGTAACCAACATGGAAGGGCAAGTCCCCTCTACTTTAGCTCTTGACATATAAGAGTTCCCAGTACACACATGTGGAAGAAGTCTTCAGCCTGCAGGGGCATGTTCCCTCTACACTTGCTGTGGCAGTATAGGAGCTCCCTTCCTGATACCCAGGTGGGAGGGGTTTCCTGCCTGTAGAGGCATGTCCCCTCTACCCTGGCTGCTGCAATAATGAAGCACCCCAGGTTACCCAGGAGGGAGGGGTCTCCTGCACGGAGGGGTGAGTCACCTCTATCCTGGCTGTGGTGGTATATGCATTCCCCCTTCTTAGGTGCAGGGCAGGTTGAATTAAGTTTTCTGTAGGACAGGCTGAACAAACGTTAGCTACAGAATAACCCACACACTTAAAACCCCTCAGTCTGGTTCTTTGTCACCTTTTTGCATCAAGTCTGAATACTGCTCAAGGCTAATCATTTGACCCCCACCTGTCTGGAGCAATAGAACCCACATCTGACCCCTGCCCCATATGCCAGAAGGCAGAAGATGACATCCTTAGCAACTACCGTGTGATCCACTCATTGTCTGCCAAAATGGCAGCTTGAAGACCTAGAAAACCCATTAGAATTTGGCTATAAAAACTCCCTCCTTCCAGGCCCCGTCTCTTGCTCTCTCTGTCTCCCTCTCTTGATTTTGCACTCCCTTGTTCTCTCCTTCTTCTCTCACTCTCTCTCTTTCTCATTCATTCTGTTTTTCTCCTCTTTGGCACTGCTGCAATAAACCAGTGGTCACTCCAAGAGTTGTGGTCACATTCCTTTTACCTCTGAAACCCTGGTGGGAGGGGTCTCCCAACAGGAGAGGCAAGCACTTGCTACCCTGGCTGTGGTGGTAAATGAGCTTCCACTGGCATCCAGGTTGTAGGGGCCTGCCACCTGGATGGGCAAGTCTCCTGTACCCTGGATAAGGTGGTATACAAGTTGCCCTTGACAACAAAGTGGGAGGGGTATCCTGCCAGGAGGGGTGAATCCCCACTACCCTGGCTGCAGTAGTATACCAGTTAACCACCCACACCCAGGTGAGAGGGTCTCCACTTGAAGGGTTGAATCACATCAACCTTGGCTGCGGGGGTATAAGAGCCCCCTCCTATCCCCAGGAGGGAGTGGACTCCCACCTGGAGGGGAGAGTCACTGCTACCCCAGCTTCAGCTGCATAACAACCCCTCTCGCCAGACACCCAGTTGGGAGAGGTCTACTGACTGGAGTGGCTGGATTCCTCTACCCAGGCTAAGGTGGTAGAGGAATTACTCCCATTCCAAGATGGGAGGTGTCTCTCACCTGGAGGTGCAAGTCACCTCTACCCTGGATGCTGGGGTATTTGAGCTCCACCTGACTTCCAGGTGGGAGGGGACTACCCCTGAAATGGTGAGGCCCCCTCTACCTTGGCTGAAGCAGTTAAGGAGCTTCCCCTGATACCCAGTTGGGAGGGGTCTACCGCTTAGAGGAGTGACTCCCCTCCACCTGGGTTGAGGGGTGTAACAGCTCACCCAGACACCCAGTTTGGAGGGGTCCCCAACTAGCAGGGGCAAGTCCCCTCTATTCTGGATGCTTTTGTATTCAAGATCCCCCACTTACCCAGATGGGAGAAGTATTACCCCTGGAAGGGCGAGTGCCCTCTACTTTAGCTCTTGCCATATAAGAGGTCCCAGTATACCTAGGTGGGAGGGGTCTTCCGCCTGCAGGGGCATGTTCCTGCTACCCTGACTGTGGCAAAATACGAGTTCCCCCTAGACACCCAGGTGGGAGGGGTCTCCAGCCTGTAGGGGAGAGTCCCTTCTACATTGGCTGCTGCAATAATCAAGCTCCCCCAGAAACCCAGGTGGGAAGGGTCTCCAGATTGGAAGGGCGAGTTCCCTCTATCCTTGCTTCAGAGGTATAGGAGCTCACCCAGACACCCACGTGGGAGGGGTCTCCCGACAGGAAGGGCAAGTCCGCTCTACCCTGGCTGTAGCCATACAGGTATAGGAACTCCCCATGACACCCAGGTGGGAGGCATCTCATGCCTATAGCTGCGAGTCACCTCTACCCTGGCTACAGCGGTATAATATCTTCCCCTGAAGACCAGGTGGGAGTGCTCTCCCAACTGGAGGGGCGACACCCCTCTTCACTGCCTGCGGCAGTATAAGAGCTCCCCCCGACACCCAGTTGGGATGAGTTTCCCGCCTTAAGGAGAAAGTACCCTCTACCATGGCTGCAGTGGTATAAGAGCTCCTCCTGACACCCAGGTGGGAGGGGTCTCCTGGCTGGAGGGGCGAGTCACCACTACTCTGGCTGTGGCAGTATAGTATCTCCCTCCATACACCCAGGTGGGAGGGGTCTTCCACCTGGAATGGCAATTCCCCTCTTCCCTGCCTGTGGCAGTATATAAGATCCCCCTGACACACTTGGCAAGGGTCTCCGGAGTGGAGATCTGAGTCTCCTCTACCATGGATGCCAAAGTGTACAAGCTCCCCCAGACACCCAGGTGTAAGGGGTCTCCCGATGTAAGGGCCAGTCCCATCTCTCTTGGCTGTGGAGGTATATGAGTCCTCCCACAGACCCTAGTGGGAGGGTTATCCCGAAAGGAGGGGTAAGTACTTTCTACCCTGGCTGGGGTGGTATATGAGCTCTTGCTGACTGCCAGATTGAAGGGGCCTTCTGCCTGGATGGGCGAGTCTTCTCTACCCTGGTTAGATGGTACACAAGTTCCATGCGACATCCAGTTGGGAGGGATCTCCTGACTGAAGAGATGAGTCCCCACTCCCTGGTTGCAGCGGTATACTAACCCCCCCCCCTCAATACCCAGGTGGGAGTGGTCTCCCCCTGGAGGGGCAAGTCTCCTCTATCCTGGCTGTAGCAGAGGAGATCCCCCTTATGCAGAGGTGGAAAGGGTCTCCTGAGTGGAGCTACAAGACCCCTCTACCCTGGCTGAGATGGTATTCAAGCTTCCCAGACACCCAGGTGAGAGGTGTCTCCTGCCTGGAGGGGCGAGTCCCCACTACTCTGGCTGCATGGGTATAGGAGCTCCACCCCCCACAGCCAGGTGTGAGGGGTCTCCTGCCTGGAGGGGTGAGTTCCCTCTACCGTGGCCCCTGCAGTATAGGAGTTCCCCTGACAAGTACTTGCGAGGAGTCTCCATCCTGGAAAATGGAGTCTCCTCTACCCTGCCTGTGGCTGTATAGGTGCTCCCCTGGACACCCAGGTGTAAGGGGTCTCACGTCTGTAAGGGAGAGTCCACTCTCCCCTGGCTGTGGTGGTATACAAGCTATCCCAGACACTCAGGTGGGAGGATCTCCTGCCTGGAGGAGCAGCAATATACAAGCATCCCCCTCCACACCGGTGGTAGGGTCTTCCGCTTGGACAGGGAATTCCCCTCTACCCTGGCTTTGGCTGTATACAAGCTCCCCTGACAACCAGGTTGGAGAGGTATCCCGCCTAGAAGTAAGAGTCACCTCTATTTTAGCTCTTGCCATATAAGGGGTCCCAGTTCATCCAGGAGGGAGGGTTCTTCTGCCTGCAGGGGCATATTTGTTCTACCCTGGCTGTGGCAGCATGGAGATCCTCATGACACGAAAGTGGGAGGGGTCGCCTGATTGGAGTGCTAAGTCCCCTCTACCCTGGCTGTGGAGGTATAGGAGTTCACCAAGACACCCAGGTGGGAGGGGTCTCAGGACTGGAAAGGAAAGTCTAATCTACCCTGGCTGCAGCCTTATAGGAACTCCCCCTGACACCCAGATGAAAGGAGTCTCCCCACTAGAGGTGTGAATCCCCTCTATCCTGGATGCTGAGGTATAGGACCTGTCCTGACACCCAATTGGAAGGAGTCTCCCACCAGAAGGCTAGAATCCCTTCTAATCCCTTCTGCAGCAGTATAGGAGCTCCCCAGGACACCCAGGTGGAAGGGGTCTGGATGGTAGAGTTCCATTTACCCTGGCTATGGTGGTACAAAAACTCCCCAGAAAACCAGGTGGGAGAGGGCCTTCCACCAGAAGGGGCAAGTCTCCTCTTCACTGGCTCTGGAGGTAGAGGAGCTCCTCCGACACCCTGGTGGAAGGGGTCTCCCGCCCAAACGTGCAAGTCCCCTCTAAGCTGGCTAAGGCGGTATAGGAGTTACTCCCTTTCCCAGGTGGGAGGTGTTTCTCGTCTGGATGTGCGAATTGCCTCTACTCTGGCTGCTGGGGTATATGAGCTCCACCTGGCACCCAGGTGGGTGGGGTATTCCATCTGGATGGGCGAGTGCACTCTACTGGGGCAAAGGTGGTATGAGTTACTCCCATTCTTAGTTTGGAGGTGTTCTTGCCTCAGGTGCCAGATACCTCTAACCTGGCTGCTGGGGTATATGAGCTCCATCTGACACCAAGGTGGGAGGGGTCTTCCGCATGGAGGGGCAAGTGAACTCTACCCTGGATGCAGCAGTTAAGGAGCTTCCCTGACACACATGTGGGAGGGGACTCCCGCCCAGAGGGGTGAATTTCCTCTTCTCTGCCTGAGGGGGTGTAGCAGCTTGCCCACACACCCAGGTGGGAGGGGTTTCCTGCTTGGAGGGGTGAGTCCCCTCTATTCTGTCCTCTGTGAAAGGCGAGCTCCCCCTCCATACTCAGATGGGAGGAGTCTCTTGCTGGAAGGGGTGAGTCCCCTCTACAGTGGCTGCAGTGGTTTACTAGCTTTCCCTGACACACAGTTTGGATGGGTCTCTTGCCTGGAGGGGTGAGTCCACTCTACCCTGGATGTGGTGGTAAAGGATCTCCCCCTGATACCCAGGTAGGAGGGAATCCAGCCTGGAAAGACAAGTCCCCTCAACCCTAGTTGCAGTGGTATAGGAGGTCCCCCTACACCCAGGTTGGAGGGGTCTCTGGCATCGAGTGGGAGTCCCCTCTATCCTAACTGTGACAGTATATGTACTCCCCTGACAACCAGATGGAAGGTATCTTCCTCCTGAAGGGTCCAGTTCCCTCTCCCCTGGCTCTGGCTGTATAAAAGCTACCCTCAACACCCAGATTATGGGGTCTCCTGACTGGAGAGGTGAGTCCCTCTACACTGCTGCGGGGGTATATGAGCTCCCCCTGACCCCCTAGTGGGAGGTGTCTCCCGCCTGGAGAAATGAGTCACGCTAACCTGGCTGTGATGTATACAAGCTCTCCTAGACATTCAGGTGGGAGGAGTCGCCCACCTGGAGGGGCAAGTTATCTCTATCCTGACTAAAGCGATATACAAGGGCCCCCCTACACACAGGTGGGAGTGGTCTTCTGCATGAAAAGGCGAGTCCCTTCTACCCTGGCTTTGGCTTCATACAAGATCCCCAGACACCCAGATGGGACGGGTATCCCGCCTGGAAGGGCAAGTCCCCTCTACTTTAGCTCTTACCATATAAGAGGTCCCAGGACACCCAGGTGGGAAGGTTCTTCTGCCTGTAGGGTTTTGTTCCTGCTCCCCTGGATGTGGCACTATAGGAGCTCACTTTGACACCCAGGTTGGAGGGGTCTCCCGCCAGTAGGGGCAAGTTCTCTCTACACTGGCTGCTGCAGTAATCAAGCTCCCCTAGACACACAGGTGGGAAGGGTCTCATGATGGGAGGGGCTAGTCCCTTCTCTCCTTGCTGCAGAGGTGTAGGAGCTCACCAAGACACCCAGGTGGGAGGGGTCTCCCAATTGGAATGGTAAGTCCACTCTACAATGGCTTTGGCAGTGTAGGAACACCTCTTGACACCTAGGTGGGAGGGGTCTCCTGCCTGGAGGGGTGAGACCCCTATATCTTGGCTTTGGGGTTATAGGAGCTCCTTGGGACACACAGGTGGAAGGGATCTCTTTCTGGAGGGGCGAGTCCCCTCTACCCTGGCTGTAGCAGAATAAGAGCTCCCCACTGAAACCCAGGGGGGAGGGGTCTCTGGCCTGGATGGGCGAGTCCCCTCTACCCTGGCTGTGGCGGTATAGTATCTCCTCTCACACACTCAGGTGGGAGAGGTCTCCCTCCTGGAGGGTCAACTCCCCTCTACAGTGGCTGTGGCAGTATACAAGATCCCCCTGACACACAGGTTGAAGGGTATCCCAACTGGAGTAGTGGGGCCCTTCTACACTGGGTATGGATGTATAGAAATTCCCCCAGACACCCAGGTGGGAAGGGGTCTCCCACATGGAGGGATGATTCCCCTCTATCATGACAGTGGCGGTATATGAGCTCCCCCTGACACCCTGGTGAAAGGGGTCTCCCATTTAGACATGTGACTTGCCTCTACCCTGGCTGCTGGGGTATATGAGCTCCACCTGACAACCCGGTGTAAGAGGTCTCCCTTCTGGAAGGGGTGAGTCCCCTCTACCACCATAAGGGGCGAGTTCACTTTACCCTTGCTGTAGCAGTTAAGGAGCTTCCCCTGACACACAGGTGGGAGGCGTCTCCTGCCTAGATGTGTGAATTCCCTTTACTCTGCCTGAGGGGGTGTACCAGTTCTCCCAGACACCCAGGTGGGAGGGGTCTCATGCTTGGAGGGGCGAGTCCCCTCTATTCTGGCTGCTGTGGTGCATGAGCTCCCCCCCCATATGAAGAAGGGAGGAGTCTTCCGTCTGAAGGGGAGAGTCTCCTCTACCCTGGCTGCAGTGGTTTACTAGCTTTCCCTGACACCCAGGTTGGATGGATCTGACACCTGGAGCAGTGAGTCCCATCTACCTGGCTGTGGTAGTAACGTACCTCCCCCTGACGCCCAGATGGGAGTGTCTCTAGCCTGGAAAGGCGAGTCCCCTCTACCCTAGATGCAAAGGTATAGAAGGTATCCTCTACACCAAGGTGGTAGGGGTCTCCAGCCTCTGGTGAGAGTCCCTTCTACCCTGCTTGTGACAGTATATATACACCCCTGACAACAAGGTGGAAGGGATCTTCTTCATGGAGGGTTAAGTCTCCTCTCCCCTTGCTCTGAAGGTATAGGAGCTTCCTCGACACCCAGGTGATGGGGTCTCCCAACTGGAGAGGCAAGTCTGATCTTCACTGGCTGCGGGAGTATTCAAGCTCTCCCTGACACCCAGGTGGGAGGGGTCAACCGCCTGGAGCAATGAGTCACCCCTACCCTGGTTGTGGCAGTATACAAGCTACCCAGACACCCAGATGGGAGGGGTCTTTGGCCTGGAGGGGTGAGTCCCCTCTACCCTGGATTTGGCGGTATAGGAGCTCCCCAGGAGACCCAGGTGGATTGAGTCTCCCTCCTGGAGATCGAGTCCCTTCTACCCTGGATGCAGCAGAATAAGAATTCCCTTGAAACCCAATTGAGAGAGGTCTCCCTCCTGGAGGGTGAGTCCCCAGTACCCTGGCTTCTGCAATAATCAAGCCTCCAGTACACGCAGGTGGGAGGGGTTTCCCAATTGGAGGGGCGAGTCTGCTCTACCCTTGCTGCAGAGGAATAGGAGCTCATCCAGACACCCACCTGGCAGGAGGCTACCAACTGAAAGGGCAAGTCCACTGTACCCTGGCTACAACATTATAGGACCTCTCCCTGACACCCAAGCGGGAGGGGTGTCCCCTCTAGAGGGATGACTCCCCTCTAACCTGGCTGAGGGGGTGTACAAGCTCTCCCAGACACCCAGATGGGAGGGGTCTCCAGCTTGAAGGGGCAAGTCCCTCTATTCTGGCTGCTATGGTATAGGAGCCCCATCCCCCATACCCAGATGGGAGGGTTCTCCCGCCTTAAGGGGTGAGTCCCCTCTACCCTAGCTGCAGTGGTTTACTAATTTTCCCTGACACCCAGGTTGTATGGGTCTCTCGCCTGAAGGGATGTGTCCTCTCTACCATGGCTGTGGTGGTAAAGGATATCCCCCTGACACCCAGACGGTAGGGTCTCCAGCCTGGAGAGGTGAGTCCCCTCTATCCTGGCTGTAGTGATATAGGAGTTCCTCTACACCCAGGTGGGAGGGGTCATCCACTTCAAGTGGAGAGTCCTCTCTATCCTGCCTGTGGCAGTATATGAACTCCCCTGAAAACCAGATGGAAGGGATCTTCCGCCTGGAAGGTCAAGTCTCCTCTCCCTTGGTTCTGGATGTACAGGAGCTCCCCCTGACAAAAAGGTTATGGGGTATTCCACTTGGAGGGTTGAGTCCACTCTACCATGGCTAAGGCTTTATAGAAGTTACTCCCACTCCCAGGTAGGAAAAGTTTCTCACCTGGAGGTGAGAGTTGCCTCTACCCTGCCTGCTCGTGTATATGAGCTCTACCTGATACACATGGGTCTTCAGCCTGGATGGGCTACTCCAATCTACCCTGGCTGCAGTGGTTAAGGAGCTTCCCCTGACACCCAGGTGGGAAGAGTCCCCTCTATTCTGGCTGCCATGGAATAGGAGCTCTCCTCCATACCAAGATGGGAGGTGTCTCCTGCCTGAAGGAGCGAGTCCCCTCTACCCTGGCTGCTGCAGTAAAAGATCTCCCCTGACACCCAGGTGGGTACCTGTACCCTGGCTGAATCAGTGTAGGAACTTCCCCTGACATCCTGGCGGGAGGGTCTCTCGCCTGTTGGGGCAAGTCTTCTTTACCTTGGCTAAGGCGGTATACAAGTGCCCCCCTACTCATGGTTGGGAGTGGTCTTCTGCATGGAAGAGCGAGTCCCTTCTCCCCTGACTTTGGCAATATACAAGGTCCTCTGACACCCAGGTGGGAGGGGTATCTGGTCTCAAAGGACGAGTCCCCTCTATTTTAGCTCTTGCCATATAAGAGGTCCCAGTACACCCAGGTGGGAGGGGTCTTCCGCCTACAGGGGTGTGTTCCCTCTACCCTGGCTGTGGCAGTATAGGAGCTCCCCCCTGACACCCAGGTGGGAGGGGTCTCCCACCTGTAGGGGCGAGTCCCCTCTACCCTGGATGATGCATTAATCAAGCATCCCCTGACACCAAGGTTGGAGGGGTATCACATTTGGAGGGGCAAGTCCCCTCTACCCTTGCTGTGGAGGGATAGGAGCTCACCCAGACAGCCAGGTGAGAGGGGTCTCCTGAATGAAAGGACAAGTCCACTGTACTCTGGCTGAAGCAGTGTAGGAACTCCCCCTGACATCCAGGTGGGATGGGTCTCCAGCCAAGAGGTGCAAGTCCCCTCTACCCTGGCTTTAGATGTATAGCAGCTCCCCAGGACACCCAGGTGGAAGGGATCTCTCTCCTTGAGGGGAGTGTCCCCTCTACACTGGCTGCACCTGTATAATAGATCCACCTGAAACCCAGGTGGGAGGGGTGTTCTGCCTGGAAGGGCCAGTCCCCTCTACCCTGGCTGTGGCATGATATGAGATCCCCCTGACACACAGGTGGGAAGGGTCTCCCAACTGGAGCAGCTACTCCCTTCTACGCTGGTTGTGGAGGTATACAAGCTGCCCCAGACACCCAGGTATGAGGGGTCTCCTGCATTGAGGGGCGAGTCCCCTCTATCCTGGTCGTGGTGGTACATGAGCTCCCACTGACACCCCGGTGGGAGGGATCTCCAGCCAGGAGGGGCAAGTACTTTCTACCCTGGCTGTGGTGGTATATGAGCTCCTGCTGACAACAAGGTTACAGGGGTCTCTCGCCTTTACTGGCCAGTCTCCTCTCCCCTGGCTAAGGTGGTATACAATTTCCCCCAACACCCAGGTTGGAGGAGTCTTCTGCCTGGAGATGCGAGTCCCCACTAGCATAGCTGCAGCATATAGGAGCTCCCCCACACACACCCATGTGGAAGGGTCTCCCGCCTGAAAGGGCGAGTCCCATCAGACCTGGCTGCAGAGTATAAGAGCTCTCTCCCACCCCCATGATGGAGGGGTCTCTCGCCTGGAGAGGCGAGTTGCTGCTAACCCAGCTACAGCTGTATATAAACCCCCCCTTACCTGATACCCATGTGGGAGGGGTCTTCCCTCTGGAGGGACAAGTTTCCTCTACCCTGGTTAAGTCAGTATAGGAGTTACCCCAATTCCTAGGTGGAAGGTTTCTCTGGCCTGGAGGTTCGAGTTTCCTCTACCCTGGCTGCTGGGGTATAGGAGCTCCACCTGACAACCAGGTGAGAAGGATCTTCCACCTGCAGGGGTGAGTCCACTCTACTCTGGCTACAGCGGTTAAAAAGCTTGCCTGAAAACCAGGTGGGAGGGTTGTCGGGCCTAGAGGGGTGACTTCTCTCTACCCTGGCAGAGGTGTATACCTGCTCTCCCAGACACCCAGGTGGGAGGAGTCTCCTACTTGGAGGTGTGAGTCCCCTCTATTCTTGCTGCTGTGGTATACTAGCTCCCCCCCCCATACTCAGATGGGAAGGGTCTCCAGCCTGAAGGGGCGAGTTCCCTCTATCCTGGCTGACACCCAGGTGATAGGGTCTCTGGCCTGGAGAGGCACATCATCTCTACCCTGGCTACAGTGGTAAAGAAGAAAACCTCTACACCCAGGTGGGAGGTGTCTCCCTCTACCCTGCCTGTGGCAGTATATGAACTCCCTTACAACCAGATGGAAGGTATCTTCCACCTGGAGGGCCTAGTCCCCTCTCTCCTGGCTCTGGTGGTTACGAGATGTCCCTGACAACCAGGTTAGGGGGTTTCCTGACTGGAGAGGCGAGTCCCTTCTACCCTGGCTGCAGCGGTATATGAGCTCCGACTGAAACCCAGGTGGGAAGGGTCTCCTGCCTGGAGAGGTGAGTCCCTTCTACCCTGGCTGTGGCGGTATAGTATCTCCTCTCCACACACCCAGGTGGGAGGGGTCTCCTGAGTGGTGCTGTGAGTCTCCTCTAGTGTGGCTGCAAAGGTATACAAG
>NW_026695060.1:0-73635 GCF_021218885.2 Marmota monax
ATGCTCATCGTGTACCCACCCAGTGTTTTCCAAAAACAAAAACTGCCTGAAACATTTTTGGCTGTAGCTCCAGTATTTTTCTTATGCATAAGTCATATATATTATAATGTATATACTGTTTTATATCTGCTTTTCACACATAAATGTGTGTGTACATTTATATTCACATACTCAATCTTCATTTCATGTCATTAAAAGTACTTTTAAAATAATTTCTCTGGCTGCTAATATTCAATACAATTCATGGCTATTGATATGTATATATCTATAGATATATCTGTGTATCTTGTATGTGTTTGTGTGTGTGTGTGTGTTTTAACTCTTTTTTTCTCATTGCTGAACATCTAGGTTGTTTCTCGATCATCTTTTTAATTCATACCAGTGCTACGAAGAAACCCATAGTCGAAAAACCTTGCTGACATTCAAGGTTTTTTTCCCTGGACAATCAGTTTTAAAGGGAAATTTGTAGTGTCAAAGAATGTGAGCTCCTTGGTTCTTTTTCATGAGGAATGGTGTGTCATTGAATGGCCCTTGATAAATATAGTACATGTTAAATTTTCTAAAGTGATGCAGAATTGTGAGAGTACTTTGGTACTTGGATAATTTTCTGCAGTTGCTATTACAATCATTTCTGCATTTCTGCCAATATTTCATTAGGGAAATGGGATTTTGTGGCTTTATTTATTTTAAACATTTATTTTTATATAAATTGATCATGATTATAATAGAAAACATTTTTTAAAGTTGTTAATGTAAAACAAGAAAATCAAAATCCTCAAACCATTCCTAATTCCTCTAATTTTAATAAATATATACATACCTTTATCATATAGTATGTAATGTTTCATTGGAGGATAGTTACACCACAATTGTTCTTTGTGGACTGTCTTTGTATATTATTACATATTCTCCTACAATTCTCTTGTATAATATTTCACTACAGGAATGAGCTGCAATTTTTTAGCCAAACCATCTTGGGATAAGTTTGAAATGGTTTTAATTTTTTTAAATCTACGATGGACCTTTTTGTATCTTACTATCTAAGAATATTGTTTTTCCTTTCCGATCTAGTGGAATTGCACAGTGATAGATACAGACATGTCAAATATTTTTCTTGGGCTGATATCAAATGTTTCTCCTTTAAAGTTTAAATCCTCCACTAGCAGACTATATATATTATGATTCATCTTAAATTGGTCAAAGTATTTTAAGTTTTGTAAATTTTAAATGACCTGTACATTTTTTCTTTTATTATTTCAATTTAAATTTTACTTGTAAAATGGAGATCTGTCACTTTAAAATATATATAAGAAAAACGTCATATTATTTCTTATCCCTAAGTGTTTCATAACAATTATAGGATATAGTGATTATATTTTATATCCCATTTGTACATATTCTTCACATGCCTAAAAACACCTATGGCTATTCAATTTTATTCTGCAATTTAGCAACATTGAATAGAACTGGACTTTATTTTAGGAGTTTCCCCACATTGCATACTAGAGTAGTTTTTATGATTTCCCCCATTAACCCCAAATATATTGTGAACAATTTTGTAGTTGAAACTCCCTCCTAAGAAAAGCACTTAATATTCTTTTGCTTAATTTTTAGTTAACTCAGTCTGCTTAATAAAGAATGAGTTAACTAAAAATCAAGACAAGTGTCAGAGATGGTGATTTAAAAGAAGAATGGGGAGTCTCTGTAAGAATCTAGAATTAAAACAGTTTTGCAAAGTCCATAAAGCTAATAAAATAAAGCCTTGCCTCTACCCTAGATGTATTGAACTAATTTCTGTGGTTTAATACTATTCTGCAGACCCTCCTTTTAACTCAAGGCAGTTTTACAATTTGGCAAAGATTGAAATACCAAGAAGCCTTTGACTTTAGGACTTGTAGGATATGGATTGCTGTTTTTCTGTATAGGAATTATTTCTTAAAATATGTCTGTTGTTTTAGTTGTTTAGCTCATTATATAAGGATTTCAGGAAACAAACCCACAAGATAGATAACTATTGGCACAATGTATATGGTTCATGTTCATCCCAAAGAGAGATTGGCCTCAAACTGATCCAATCAGGATAAAATCTCTCTCATAATTACTGGGAAAATGGTCTGCAAGTAATGAGTGATAAAAATCAGCTTGTCAATCTACAAAAATGCCAGCTGGAATTCTGATAGGGATTGTGTGAAATACATATTTATATCTTAATATTTAGATTTCCAATTCATGTGTGGGATCTTTTGTTTTATGTAAGTCTTCTTTCAATAATATTTTGCAGTTTTCAGAGTGCTGATTTAATTTTAGTACATTAGATTTCATAAGCATTTTATTCATTATGATGCTGTTATAAATAGCACTGATTTTAAATTTTCATCTTTGGCTTGCTTATTACTACTATACAGAAATATAATAGTTTTATATATTGATCTTGTTTTCTGAAACATTTTTGAACTTATTAGTTCTAATATATTTTAGAAGATATCTTTAGTATTTTGTATATAAAAGATCTTTCATTACCAGCCAAAGTAATCAAAGCATTAAGGTACAGATTGTTTAAAAAAAAATAGACCAATGGAATACAATAGAAACTCCAGAAATATATACAGGCAAATATAGTCAACTAATCTTAAAAAAATGTACAAAAAATTATATAATGCAGAAAAGAGTCTCTTTGACAAATATTTTGGAAAAACTGGATATCCAAATGCCAAAAAGCAAATAAACATTAAAAGAATTTGTTATACCTTCCACAGAAATTGACTAAAAATGAGACAAAAATTTACATTTAAGACTAGAGTCCATAAAACTCCAAGAAAAAAGTGAGAAAAGCTTTATGCCATTTGTCTTGGCAATGACTTATTGGATATGACACCAAAAGTACAGGCAACAAAAGAAAAGTGGGACTACATCAAATGAAAACATTTCTTCACAGCAAAGAAAAAAATATGAAAAAGCAACCCAGGATATCAGAGAAAATATTGGCAAACCATATATCTAATAAGAGGTTAATATTCTGTATATATAAGGACATTTTATGACTAAGTATCACAAAGAACAAAAAACAAACAAATAACCTCATTTAAAATGGGTGAAAGATCTACAAAGACATTTTCTCAAGGAAGACATACAAATGACGTGGGCAACAAATACACGAAAAAATTACTAGCATCATCAATCATCAACATTAGGGAAATACAAATCAAAACCACAATAAGGTATCACCTCAATGGTATTAAATTATTATAATTGATATTATAAAAAAACAAAAAGATTAGGATGAGGACAAAAGAGAATGTTTACACATTGTTCATGAGAATGAAAATTGGTATGGCCATTATGGGAAACAATATGGAAATCCATCAAAAAATTTAAAAATCGATCTACCATACGATTCAGGAATTCCTACCTCAAAGAGTTATTTTCGTTGCTGTGTTCATTGTGGCACTATTCACAGTAGCCAAGGTATGCATCAACCTAAGTCCATCAACTGATGAATAGATACTGAAAATGTAGTTAATATACGAAATGGAATATTATTCAGCTTTAAAACAGAAATCTGCCATTTGTAACAGCATTGATGAAATTGGAGAGCATTATCCTAAGTTAAATAAGGCAATACAACAAAAGACAAATACTGCATAATCTCACTTATATGTGGAATCTAAAAATGTTGTACTCATAGAATCAGTAGTGAAGGGTGATGGAGTTGGGATGGGAGAAATGAAGAAATGTTGGTCAGAATGTCGAACTTATAAGTAACATTGCTAATATAGTTAATAATAATGCGTTGTAAGTTTGAACAGTGGTAAGAGAGTAGATCTTAAGTGTTATCACCACAAAACTGTAGAAATGAATAAGTATGTTAACAGCTTGACTGTGGTAACTATTTTACAATGTACACATATATCAAAGCAACATGTGCAGCTTGAATACACATACACACAGGTATATACATAGCAACATGTGTGTGTATGTGTATTTTTATTTGGTAAATATACCACAAAATACTAAGAAAAAGAAATATGTCATGTCATGTATGAATAGAGGTAGTTTTATTCTTCCTTTCCCATCTGAATATCTATTATTTCATGTTCTTCCCTCATAGCCCTGTAGAACATCTAAATATAATGTTTAAATAAATGTGAAAATAACAGATATCCACATTTCATTTCTGATTGTCAAGGAGCATCCACTCTTTCACCATCATGCATCATGCCAGCTGTTGGGCTTGCATGCAGGTGTTGTTTTTAAGGTTGAGGAAATGTCCATCTATTCCTAAATTATTGTGTGTTTCTGTCCCTCAAATATCTGAATTTTAACAAATGTTTATACTGGGCCAGTTGAAATGATCTTGTGTTTTTTGTCCTTTGATATATGATGTGCTTTATTATCTTAAGTTATTTCTACTTTTTTTTTGGTACCAGGGATTGAAGTCAGGGACACTCAACTACTGAGCCACATCCCCAACCCTATTTTGTATTTTATTTAGAGACAGGGTATCACTGAGTTGCTTAGTACCTCACCATTGCTGAGGCTGGCTTTGAACTTGAAATCCTCATACTAGCTGCTAGGATTAAAAGTTTGTGCCAGAGCACCTGACTCTTAAGTTATTTTTAGATATGAAAACAATATTGCATTCCTTGCATAAATTTCATGTTGCTATGTTGTATAATATTTATATATTATTTAATTCAATTTACTAGTATTTTTATATTTAATTATTATTTTTTATTTATCCTTTTTAGTATATACATCACCAGGTTACACCTGACCCAATCACAAAAGCATGGAACCCAACCTACTCTGATTCAGTCCTCAGAACTTCTATCTCATCACCCCTTCAATCCCCACCCTCCACTTCACTGATCTCTCTTCAATACATTTAGAGTTTACATTTTTAAAAATTGGTGTCCTGTGGATACACACAATATCAGGACCAACAGTGCCACATCCATGCATGCACATATGAAAGTTCAATCATACTTCTTCTACTCTTCTCTTTTCCCATCCCTCTTCTTCCTCCTCAATCTGTCTACTGATCTTTTCCCTACTTTGTTGAAATGCCCTCTCCATTTTTTAATTCCGATTTCTTTCTTTCTTTTTAATCCCTCACCTCCTTGTTTTGTATTAGCTTTTGCAAATCAGAGAAAACACTTTCTGAGTCTGGCTTATTTCACTTAGCATGATAGTCTCCAGTTCTCCATTTACTGGCAAATGCCATAAAGTCATACTTGTTTATGGCTGAGTAATACTCCATTGTGTACTTATACCATATTTTTATCCATTAAATCTTTTGAGGGGTACCTAGGTTGGCTCCATATATTAGCTATTGTGAATTGAGCTGCTATAAACATTTATGTGGCTGCATCATTGTAGTATGTGATTTAAAAACTTCTGGATATATTGAGGAGTTGGGGAGCTGAGTCATATGGTGTTTCCATTTCTACTTTTCTGAGAAGTCTCCATACTGCTTTCCAGAGTGGTTGCACTAATTTTGCAATCCCACCAACAATGTATGACTGTACCTTTCCCCAACACCCTCACCAACATTTATTATTTTTTGTATTCTTGAAAATTGCCAATCTGACTGGAGTGAGATGAAATCTCAATGTACTTTTGATTTGCAGTTTCTTAATTGCTAGAGATGTTGAACATTTCTTCATATATTTATTGACAATTTTTATTTATTGATTTGAGAAATGTCTTTTCAGTTCTTTTGCCATTTATTGATTGGGTTATTTGGGGTTTTTTGTGTTAAGTTTTTTGAGTTCTTTGTATATTCTGGATATTAATATCCTATCTGAGGAGCAGTTGACAAAGACGATCTTCCATTCTTAGGGCTCTGTCTTCACACTCTTATTTCCTTTGCTGGGAAAAAGCTTTTTAGTTTGATGCCATCCCATTTATTGATTTTTTTTAATTTTAATTCTTGCACTTTAGGAGTCTTGTTAAGGAAGTCAGTTCCTGTGCCCATATGTTGGAGTGTTGGGCCTACATTTTTATCTTGCAGTTGCAGGATCTCTGGGCTAATTCCTAAGTCTTTGATCCACCTCGAGTTGGCTTTTGTGCAGGGTGAGAGATAGGGGTTATATTTCATTCTACATTGTTTTTGCAGCACCGTTTGTTAAAAAGTTTATCTTTTCTTCAATGTGTGTTTGTGGTGCCTTTGTATAGTATCTATGTGGGTTTGTCTCTGTGTCTTCTATTCTGTTCCATTTGTCTTCATGCCTCTTTTGGTGTCAGTACTATGCTGTTTTTGTTACTATAGCTTTGCAGTATAATTTGAGTTCTTGTCTTGTGTTGCCTCATGATTTGCTTTAAGCACTAAGGATATTTTTCTTATTTTTCCAAATGAATTTCAGAACTGATTTTTCTACTTCTGTGAATAACATCATCAGAATTTTCATGCGGATTGTGTTGAATCTGTGCTTTTGTTAGTATGGCCATTTGGACAATATTAATTTTGCCTGTCCAAGAACATGAGAGGTCTTTCCATCTTCTAAAGTCTTCTTTTATTTCTTTCTTTAGTGTTCTATAATTTTCCTTATAGAGGTCCTTTATCTCTTTTTTAAATTGATTCCCAAGTATTTTATTGTAAAACTTCTGCCCCCAATAATGGTGCATGTATGTGCATCAAATAAACTTTTCTCAATATTAAGAATCAAATAGACCACGCACAGTAATACTGGGCGACATTCACACACCTCTCTCACCACTAGATAGACCATCAGATGTAAACTAAGTAAAGATTCTACAGAACTAAAAAATACAATTATTAATGTGGACTAACAAACATCTAAAGAATATTTCATCCATCAATGACTCAATTTACTTTCTTCTCAGTAGCACATGGAACATTTTCTAAAATAGATCATATTTTAGGTCACAAAACAAACCTTGGCAAATACAAAAAAAGATAATAGTTTACTAGTATTTTAATATGAAAAAAAACACTGTGGAAACAACACAAAATTTATCATTTGGACCATTTTTAAGTTCAATGTTATTAATTACGTTTATAATGTGCTGCATCTTTCACCACTGTCTTCAGAAATTTCTGTGTTCCCAAACTGAAACTCTGGGACAATTAAAAAAATATTCCTTCTTTGGGTCTGAGTAAGGAAGAAAAAGTATCATGGTGGAAGGGCATGGTGGAAGAAAGTTGCTCACCTCATGGCAGCTGAGAAGAAGAAAAAGAGGAAGGTGCCAGGGACAATCTATAATCCCCAAGGATACACCACCAAGGACTTGCTCCCTTCAACTAGGTCCTGCCTCCTAATAGTTACTGAAATTATGAAGCCATCAATGGATTATTCACTGATTGGTTTAGAGCCCTTATGGTTCAATCATTTTCTAAAAGCCCCAATCCACCTTGAACATTGCTGCTTTGGAGACCAAACCTTTAACACAAGCCTTTTGAAGATATTCCACATCCAAACTATATGTATATGATACCTTATTTTTGACTAAAATTACAAGGTCATGAATACATATTTATAGCTTATTTGTCTTACTTGATTGAAACTTTATAATTAGTAACTTTTTCCTTCTTCTAGAAATTGCCATATCTCTTTTTGATTTTATGAATTTGATTATTTCAGATATTTAAGTGGAATCATGCAATATTTGTCTCCTGGTTTGTTTCATTTAAAATAGTACCCTTAAGGGTCATCCATATTGTTGCAGATTGCAAAATTTTATTCCTTATGAAGAATAAATTTTTAATATTATCCCATACATGTATATATACATTTTTAAAATCAGTTCATCTATTGATGGCTATCTAGGTTCTTTCCACATTGTGAATAGTGCTGAAACAAACATGGGCATGTTGGCTTCAATTTTTTTAGATAAATGCCAGAAATTAGATTCCTGGATCAGATGGTAATTATACTTTTAATTTTGTGAGAAATTTTCTTGTATTTTTATTTTTATTTTTTATTTGTTCTAAATAGTAATGCATGACAACAGAATGCACTTCAACTCATTGAACACAAATGGAGCATAACTTTTCATTTCTCTGGTTGTACACAATGCAGAGTCACACCATTCATGCAATCATACACTTACATAGGATAATAATGTCAGTCTCATTCCACCATCTTTCCCACCCCCATACCCCCTCCCCTCCCCTCATTCCCATCTGCCCAATCCAAAGATTCTTCATTGCCCTCCCCCCCATTATGAATCAGCATCCACTTATCAGAGAAAACTTTTGGCCCTTGGTTTTTTGGGATTGGCTTACTTCCCTTAGTATTATATTCACCAACTCCATTCATTTATCTGCAAATGCCATAATTTCATTCTTCATGAAGGCTGAGTAATATTCCATTATGTATATATACTACAGTTTCTTTATATATACATTTATTAAAGGGGATCTAAGTTGGTTCAATAGTTCAGCTATTGTGAATTGAGCTGCTATAAACATTGATGTAGCTGCATCAATGTAGTATGCTGATTTTTAAGTCCTTTGGGTATAAACCAAGGAGTGGGATAACTGGGTTAAATGGTGGTTCCATTCCAAGTTTTCTGAGGAATCTCCATACTGCTTTGCATAGTGGTTGCCCAAATTTGCAGTCCCACCAGTAATGAATGAGTATACCTTTCCCTCACATCCTCATTAACACTTATTGTTGCTTGTATTCTTGATAATTGCCATTCTGAATGGAGTGAGATGAAATCTTAGTTTTGATTTGCATTTTTGTAATTGCTAAAGATGTTGAACATTTTTTCATATATTTGTTGATTGATTGTATATCTTCTTCTGTGAAGTGTCTGTTTGGTTCCTTAGCCCATTTATTGTTTCTTTCTTTTTTTTTTTTTTTGGTGTTATTTGAGTTCTTTATATATCCTGGAGATTAGTGCTCTATCTGAGGTGTGTGTGATGGTAAATATTTTCTCCCATTCTGTAGGCTCTCTCTTCAAGTTATTGTTTCCTTTGCTGAAAAGAAGCTTTTAAGTTTGAATCTATCCCATTTATTGATTCTTGATTTTATTTATTGCACTTCAGGAGTCTTGTTAAGGAAGTCAGGTCCTAAGCCAACATGATGAAGATTTGGGCCTACTTTTTTTCTATTAGGCACAGGGTCTCTAGTCTAATTCCTAGGTCCTTGATCCACTTCAAGTTGAGTTTTGTGCAAGGTGAGAGATAGGGATTAAATTTTATTTTGTTACATATGGATTTCCAGTTTTCCCAGCACCATTTGCTGAAAAGGCTATTTTTTTTCCAGTGAATGGTTTGGGATCCTTTGTCTAGTATGAGATAACTGTATCTATGTGGGTATTTCTCTGTGTCCTCTATTCTGTACCATTTGGTCTAAATGTCTATTTTGGTGCCAATACCATGCTGTTTTTGTTAATATAGCTCTGTAGTATACTTTAAGGTCTAGTATTGGTATTGCTTCACTCTTCTTGCTAAGGATTGCTTTGGCTATTCTGGATCTCTTATATTTCTAAATGAATTTCATGATTTTTTTTCTATTTTTATGAGGAATGTTGTTTGGATTTTAATTGGAATCGCATTAAATCTGTATAACACTTTTGTAGTATGTCCATTTTGACAATATTAACTCTGCCTAACCAGGAGCAGGGGAGATATTTCCATCTTCTAAGATCTTCTTTAATTTCTTTCTTTAGTGTTCTGTAGTTTTCATTGTAGAGGTCTTTCACCTCTTTTGTTAGGTTGATTCCCAAGTGTTTTATTTCTTTTTTTTTTTTTTGAGACTATTGTGAATGGGTTATTTTTCCTAATTTCTCTTTCAGAGGATTTGTCACTGATGTACAGAAATGCATTTGATTTACGGATGTTGACTTATGGGTGTTGTTATTAGTTCTTGAAGTTTTCTGGTGGAATTTTTTTGATCCTCTGAGTATAGAATCATGTCATTGTCAAATAATGATAGTTTGAGTTCTTATTTTCTATTCATATTGCTTTAATTTCTTTTATCTGTCTAATTGTTCTGGCTAGAGTTTCAAGGACTATGTTGATTAGAGGTGTTGAGAGAAGACATCCCTGTCCTGTTTCAGTTTTTAGAGGGAATGATTTTAATTTTTCTCCATTTAGAATGATGTCCACATTGGGGTTAGCATAGATAGCTTTTACAATTTTGAGGTATAATCTTATTATCCCTAGGTTTTCTAGTGTTTTGAACATGAAGTGGTGCTATATTTTTTGAAATGTTTTTTCTGTATCTATTGAGATAATAATATTTCTTATCTTAAAGTCCATCAATGTGATGAATTAAGTTTATTGATTTCCATATGTTAAACCAACCTGGCATCTCTGGGATGAACCCCATTTGACTGCAGTGCACTATTTTTTAAATATGTTTTTGTATGTAATCTGCCAGAATTTTATGGAGAATTTCTCCATCTATGTTCATCAGGGATATTGGTCTGGAGTTGTCTTTCCTTGATGTGTCTTTGTCTAGCTTAAGTATCAGGGTGACACTAGCCTCATAGAATGACTCTTTAAGAGAGTCTTCCTTTTCTACATCATGGAATAATTTCAGGAGTATTGGATTTAGTTCTTCTATGAAGGTCTTGTAGAACTCTGCTGAGAATCTGTCTGCTCCTGGGCTTTTCTTTGTGTGTAGGCTTTTGATGGTGTCTTCTATATTTCATTGCTTAAAATTTGTCTATTTACATTGCATATATTCTTCTGATTCAGTTTGGGTAGATTATATGTCTCTAGAAACTTTTTGATGTCTTCCAGATTTTCTAATTTATTGGAGTAAAAATTTTCAAAATAGTTTCTAATTACTACTTTTGGTGTTGATTTGTTCTTCTTTTTCTAAGGCTCTGAGATGTAGTGTTAGGTCATTAATTTATTGACTTTTTATTATTTTAATGAATGAGCTCAATGAACTTTCCTCTTAGCACTGCCTTCATAGTGTCCCAGAGATTTTGATATGTTGTGTTCTCATTTACCACTAAATTTTTTTTATCTCCTCCCTGATGTCTTCTGCTATCCATTGTTCATTCAATAGCATATTATTTCATCTCAAGGTGTTGGAATTTCTTGTATTTTTTATTTCATCATTGATTTCTAATTTTATTCCATTATGATCTGATAAAATACTGGGTAATATCTCTATTTTTTGTATTTGCTAAAAGTTGTTTTATGGGATTACATATGGTCTATTTTAGAGAAGGATCCATGTGCTGCTGAGAAGAAAGTTTATTTTCTTGTTGATGGATGAAATATTCTATTTATGTCTGTTAAGTCTGAATTATTAATTGCATTATTGAGTTCTATTGTTTCTTTGTTTAGCTTTTTTTGGAAGATCTATCCAGTGGTGAGCGAGGTGTGTTAAAATCACCCAGTATTATTGTGTTGTGATCTATTTGATTCTTGGTATTGAGATGAGTTTGTTTGTTGCTCCATTGTTTGAAGCATATATATTTATGATTGTTATGTCTTGTTGATGTATGACTCCCTTAAGCAGTATGAAATATCCTCTTTATCCCTTTTGATTAACTTTTGCTTGAAGTCCACTTTATCTGACATAAGGATGGAAACCCCTGCTTATTTACACAGTCATGTGAGTGATATGTATTTTTTCCCAACCTTTCACCTTCAGTTTGTGAATGTCTTTTCCTGGGAGGTGAGTCTCTTGAAGACACTATATTGTTGGGTATTTTTTTAATCCAATCTACCAGTCTGTCTTTTGATTGATGCGTTTAGGCCATTGCCATTAACATTCAGGGTTATTATTGAGATGTGATTTGTATTCCTGGTCATTTAGGTTTATTTTTTATTTTTAACTTGACTTTGTTTCTCCTTTGATTGGCTTTTCCTTTAGTGTATTTACTCCCATTGCTGATTTTCATTGTTGTTTTTCATTTTCTCCTCATGGAATATTTTGCTGAGAATGTTCTCTAGTGTAGGCTTTCTAGTTGTAAATTCTTTTAACTTTTGTTTTTTCATTGAAGTTTTTTATTTCATCTTCAAATCTGAAGCTTAATATTGCTGGATATAAGATTCTTGGTTGGCATCCATATACTTTCAGAGCTTGGCATATGTTGTTCTAGGACCTCCTAGCTTTGAGGGTCTGGGTTGAGAAATCTGCTGAGATCTGAATTGGTTTCCCCCTATAAGTAATCTGATATTTTTCTCTTTGGGCCTTTAAAATTCTATCCTTAATCTGTATGCTAGGCATTTTCATTATAGTGTGCCTTGTTGTGGATATGTTGTAATTTTGTACATTTGGTGTCCTGTAAGCCTCTTATATTTGATTTTTCCCATTTCATTCTTCAGGTTTTGGAAATTTTCTGATATTATTTCATTGAAGATTGTGCATTCCTTTGGTTTGTATCTCTGTGCCTTCCTCTATCCCAAATACTCTTAAACTTGGTTGTTTCATGTAATCCCATAATTCTTTTAAGTTCTATTCATGGTTTCCTACCATCTTCATTGTATGGTCAATTTTACTTTCAACAATATATATTTTTTCAGCTATGGTGACACATGCTTGTAATTCCAGCAGCTCTGGAGACTAAGGCAGGAGGATTGCAAGTTCAAAGCCAGCCTCAGCAATAATGAGGTGCTAAGCAACTCAGTGAGACCCTGTCTCTAAATACAAAAATTGTGATATATATGTGTATTAAGAATTGTAATGCAAAAAAAAAATAGCGTTACCTTAGATTAGGAAGAGGGAAGTGAAAGGAGGGGAAGGCAGGGGATGTGGGGATAAGAAAGAGAGTAGAATGAAATAGACATTATTACTTTATGTGACTGTATGTGACTGTATGACCAATGTGATTCTACAATATATATACTCAGAAAAATGAGAAATTATATCCCATCTATGTATGATGTATCAAAGTATATAAGTGCATTCTACTGTCATGTATAACTAATTAAAACAAAATAAAAAATTTAAAAATAAAATACAAAATAGGAATGGGGATGCGGCTCAGTGGTTGAGGGCCCCTGAGTTCAATTCCCAGTACCTCCCCCCAAAAAGGATTATACATTTTGTCTTTATTGCCTGAGGTTATGTCTTCCAGGTGATCTAATCTTCTGGTGATGCTTTCTACTGAGTTTTTAAATTTGGTTTATTGTTTTCTTTATTTCGAGATTTCTGTTTTGTTTTGTTTTGCTTCAGAATCTCTCTTTGTTGAAGTAATCTTTTGCTTCCTGCATTTGCTCTCTTATCTCTTATTTGAAGTGATCTTTTGCTGCCTGTATTTGCTCTCTTATATCATCCTTTACCTGGCAGATAATTTTAATTATGTACATTCTGAACTTCTTCTCTGACATTTCTACTACTGTGCTGTCAATGTATTCTATTATTGTAGCATCTTGGTTATTTGGGTGTGCTTTCTTCCCTTGTTTTTTCATGTTGTTTCTGCATCTTCTGTAGTACTGTGGATCCTAGGTATTACAACTTCTACTCTCTAGACTTATAGTGTCACTGCAGGTTTCCAATACCTCACATCTAAGGGGTGATCAATATTAACAGTACCCAATGTAAACAATATGTAGTCTTAAACCAAATAGCTTCTATTTACAGTTTTGTTGCAATCGACAGAAATGGTGAGTACAATTATTATCTACAACATAAACAGTAGGTTTGCAAAAAGGTCCATAGTTTCTGATGGTGGACAAAAAGAGAACTGGGAGGGTGTACTTACAGTCTCCCCAACCCACCCACCCCCAGCCACCAACCCAGTATGGGTGCAGGATGAGATGTTAATAAGGTAGAATGCAAGAATATAGAAGTATTAGATCATAGGAAACATGAAAGAGGAATCAAAAGAAGTTGACTGTTACAGCAAAAAAAAAGAGAGAGAGAGAGAGAGAGAGAGAGAGAGAGAGAGAGAGAAAGAGACTCCAGAGAGACATATAATTGTGAGGGGGAAAAAAGTATATATATATATATATATATATATATATATATATATATATATACACACACACACACATACATACACACACACACACATAGAGAGAGAGAGAGAGATAAAAATAAATTACAAAGAAAAAATGTAAAAATAAAAGCATATACAACAAAACTGTAGTATACTCTTCAGACATCCCAATCCTCAGTAGCCTGATGAATAAAAATATTTTCCCTGCTTCCTTTCTCATTGGATGGGTGGGGTTGTCTGGAGTTTGTTGGTATCTTTAGCCTCAGGATGCTGAAGGTTACTAGGGTGGGCAGGTTAGTCCTGGAACTCCTGGAGGTGGAACTCCTAGAGGTAGGGTATAGCAATTGCTGGTCCCCATTGGAAGACTGCACCTAGGAATCTCCTTTGGGGTTCACTTGTGTGATATGGGAGCTTGGTCTCGGCCCCTTACATTACCTGTGAACCCCACAATTCCTGGTCTCTTAATTTAGTCTCTAAACTGTATCTCTCTTGCTCCTGCCCTTTTGACTTCCCAATCAGGAACCTCTCTTTTCAAAGGTCCTGAGGGCTGAGTGCTAGGACCTGTGTACCTGTTGTGGAGCGCTGTTCTGTATTGGGCAGATTAAGACCAAACATTGAGAACTGCAGGCTGGCCATGTAGCTGCAAGTGTTGGGCTGGGATGGTGGCTTGGGGGTGGGGAGACTGTTGGGTATTCAGGCCCCTGCGGTGTCCCAAGATGGAAGCTGCCCCAATTAAAGATAACAATGGCAGCTGCAGAGGTAACCCAAGATGGTGGTGGAGGTGTCCCAAGATGGAGGCAACCACTTTCAGAGAGGGAGCTGTGAAGGTGGGCTATGCAGTGGTGTTGGGCAGTCTGTTTGGAGATGCAGCGCTGTGTAAGACAGTTGCTTGCAGCCCTGTCTGGTGTCCAAGGTGGAGGCTACCATGTTGACGGGACTATAGTGGTTGCAGTGTTTCAAGATGGAGGCAGTTGAGGGAACCCCTCATTGGAAGATGGGGAGCCTGGCGTGGGGGTTCAGCCTTCACGTATTTTTTTAATATCATCTGAACTATTTTACATTCCTATCAAAATTATATAAATATTCCCTTCACATTTGACTTCGATTTTTTTGATAACAGCCTTCATGAGAGATGCAAAGTTATGCCTTATTGTGATTTTGATTTGCATTTCCTGGATGATTAGTGATGCTAGGCACCTTTGTATATAGCTGTTGGCCATTGGTATGCTTTCTTTGGAAAAACATCTGTTCAAACCTTTAGTCCACTTTTTAAATTTGAATTGTATGTTCTTTTACAATTGAGTTGTAGGAGATTTTTGTATATTTTGAAAATTAACCCCTTACAGGATATACGGTTTGCAATATATTTTCCCCTATTATGTAAGTTTCCTTTTTAACTCCATTGATGTTTCTCTGCTGTGCAAAAACCTTTTTAGTTTGATGAATCCTATTATTTATTTTATTTTTGTTGCCTATGTTTTTGATGTCATATCCTTTACATCACTGTTAAGATGAATGTCATGAAGATTTTACTGTTTACTTCTAGGAGTTTTATAATTTTGGTTTTTATATTTGTTTCTAACCCATTTTGAGTTAATTTTTGTGTATAGTGATAACATTATTTTACATATGGCTACCCATGTTTCTAAATACCATTTGCTAAAAAGGTTATCCTTTCCTCATTGTGTATTTTTGTACCCTTTTTAGTTGTATATATATAATATAAAATACATGAATATATATATTTTGAATATATAATATATAAAAATATATAAATAAATTAATATATAATATATACATTAATATATAATACATAGATCCATATATATTCATATACATGGATTTATTTATTTACATATGAATTTATTCATATATATATATATATATTTATTAATGGAATCTCCATTCTGTTCTGTTGGTCCATATGTGCCTTTATGAAAGTAACCTGATTTTTGTTTGTTTGTTTGTTTTGTTTTTGGTGCTGGGAATTGAACTCAGGGCCTTGTGCATGCAAGGCAAGCACTCTACCAAGTGAGCTATATCCCCAGCCCATCTGTTTTGTTTACTGTAGCTGTATAACATATTTTGAAATCAGGAAGTATAATACCTCCAGCTTTTTATTCATGACCAAGATTGCTTTGGTTATTTGAAAACTTTTGCAGTTCCATGTAAATTATAGAATTGTTCTTCTATTTCTGTGAAAAATGCCATCATGATTTTCCTGGTGATTTCAGTGCATCTGTAAATCATTTGGGGTAGTATAGACATTTTAGCAATATTAAATCTTCCAATCCATGAACACAGGATGTCTCTGCATTTGTTTGTGTTTTGTTTAATTTATTTCATCAATGTTTTGTAGTTTTTCAGTGTACAAGTCTTTAGCTTTCGTAAGTTTATTCTTAGATATTTTATTATTTATTTTTCTTGGTATTCTGAATGGAATTATTTTGCCAATTTCATTTTCAGCTTATTAGTTTAAATAAATGTAATCAATTTTTCAATGTTGATTTTGTATCATGCAACTACATGAAAAATCTACAGATTTTTTTTTTACTTTTAAACATTTTTCAATGTTGTTTTTATGATTTTCTGTATATAAAATTATTTTGACTGAAAATGAGAACAATATTACTTGGTTCCCTTCAATTTGGTTGCCTTTTATTTTATTTTCTTCCCTAATTATTCTTGACAGCAGCTTTAGGACTATTGTGAATAAAAGCAGCAATAGTGGGCATCTTCATCTTGTTTCAGACCTTAGAGGCAAAGCTTCATAAATGAATATGATGTTAATTGTGGGCTTATTGTATATGAACTTTATTATATTTAGGAAATTATCTTGTATTCTCTTGTATTATCTTGTATTCCTAGTTTGTTGAGAATTTTTATCATGAAATACTCAATTTTGTCAAATGCTTTTTCCTGCATTTATTGAGACAGTCATGTTATTTTTATCTTTTCTTCTGTTAACATGGTCTATCACCTTAATTGATTTTCATATATTATATCATCTTTGCATCCCAGGGATGAATTCCACTTGGCCATAATGCATGATCCTTTCAATGAGCTGTTGGATATGATTTACTAGTATTTTGTTGAGAATTTTGCATATATGTTGATCAAAATAATTTTCTTATGGTATCTTTTCTAGCTTTGCTATCAGTATAATATTGTATAATGTTGACCTCACAAACTAGTTTGGAGTTATTCTCTCCACTTTGGTCTTTTGGAAGAGTTTAAAAGTATTGGCATTAATTCTTATTTAAACTTGACATAATTTATCAGTGAAAATTTCTGGTCCTGGGTTTTCCTTTGTGAAAGAGATCAATTTCTTCCTTCCCCAGGAGGAAGCTGAGAGCTTTATTTTTGTTTAATTGCTGAGTATTTAGCAGATGCAGAATCAACTACATCTACCAACCCATACTGCAGCTACCTTGGGTGGATAAACAGTGCCAGTCCTTTCAGAACTACCATGCTGGCAAGAGACAAGCTAGTCATGTGTGGAACCCCTTGAAAAATTTGGATTGTTGAATGCAAGAAGCAACCACTTTCCTCCTGTAGGTGAATTTGGGAACTAACAGATCACTTCATCATGTGGCACTATATTAGCAAGAGATTGCTCAAAATCTCACTATTGGCTTGGATGAGACTGATTTTATGTTTTACGTTTTGTGTTCTCCAAGGCTGTAAGAGCTTTTCAATTAGTTTTTTTATTTCTCAAAAAGGGAACTTGTTGGGCTGGGGATGTGGCTCAAGCGGTAATGCACTCGCCTGGCATGCGTGGGTTCGATCCTCAGCGCCACATAAAAATAGAATAATGATGTTGTGTCCACCGAAAACTAAAAAATAAACATTAAAAGAAAATTCTCTCTCTCTCTCTCTCTCTCTCTCTCTCTCTCTCTCTCTCTCTCTCTCTTAAAAAAAAGGGAACTTGTCCATGAGTTGTTGGAGAATTGGTGTGTTTATGGAGGTAAAGAGGTTCTAGGGCATCCTATTTCTCCATATTTTTGATATTACTTTGGGTTTTGCTATGTATTTATTTAAGGATTTCACTCAATAAATGTTGAATATTTAAATTTCTACATTCATACAACATTATTTTATAACTTTCTTGTTATATCTTGTTTGGTTTTGTTGGATAAAACTGGTATAATAAATGAGTTGTGAAATGTTTTCTTATTTTCTGTTTTCCAGAATGTATTGTGATGAATGGTCATTAATTTTTCTTTAAATGTATATTATTATTCACCAATGAAGTTATCCAGGTCTGGGCATTTCTTTTACTTTCTTACTTTTAGTAAGTAGAGTTTCTACTTACTAATTCAACTCTTTATGTACTACAGGTCCATTCAGATTTTCTGTTTCTTTTTGAGGTAGCCTCAGTAGTTTGTGTCTTTGAAGGAACCATAACATTTCATGTAAGTGATTAATTTGCTGGTATACAATTATTATTTTTCTTTAAATAATTTTATTTGTATAAAATTAATATTGATGTGCTTTTTTAGTTTCTGATTTTATTATTTTTATTGATCTCTCTTTTTCTTGGTCAGTCCAGCTAAATGTGTATCAGTATTGTTAATATCTTCAGAGAACCATTTTTTAAGCAAATTTTATATTGTTTCTCTGCTTTTGTTCATTATTTCCCCAGTAATCTTTAGTATTCCCTTCCTTCTGCTTGTTTTAGCATTATTCTTGCTCTTTTAATTTCTTAAGTTGAAGATTAAGTTATTGAATTGAGATCTTTCCTTCTTATTAACCTAGGCACTTACAACTATAAATTACACTGTAATCATTGGGATATTGTGTATTCGATTTCATTCATTTCAAAGTTGTTTTTTTTTAAACTTCCCATATGATTTTTTTGCTTGAGTCAGTAGCTATGTAAGAGTGTGTTGTTTAACTTCTACGTGTTTGTGGAAATCCATATTTTCTCTGTCACTGATTTCAAATTTCATTGTGTTTGAAGAAAATATGTTGTATGATTTCAATTATTTCAAGCAACCATCAAAATTATGTAATTTCAGAGCATTTCAATTGCCCTGAAAATAAATCCTTTAACCATTACAGACATGCACCATTTCTACAACCAGATCCAGGCAACAGACCCAGACTAATGTTCTTTAGACTCTATGAATTTGTTTCTTCTGAAGAATTCATGTAAATAAAACAATTCAATATGTGGTCTTTAGAGATTGACTTCTTTCATATAGTATAATGCTTTCAAGGTTTATCCATGTATCAGTACTTCAGTCATTTTTATGGCTATATAATATGCAATTGCATATGCATATCACGTGTTTATGTGTTCTTCTGTCAAGGATATTTGTGTGCAAGTGTTTGTGTGGGTAAAGAGTTTCTAGGGCATTGTATTCCTATTCATTTATCTTGCAAAGACAGGCAAAATTGCTGAGTTGTATAGTAAATTTGTAGTAAAATTTTGGGCTGGGGCTGTAGCTCAGTAGTAAAGCACTTGCCTCACATGTGTGGGGCACTGGGTTCAATACTCAGCACCACATAAAAATAGATAAAGATATTGTGTGTCAATCTACAACTAAAAAAAGAATTTAAAAAATTTTAAGGAACTCTTAAGTTGTGACACATAGGTTAAGGTATTTTTTGTTTGGTTTGGTTGGTTTTGTCTGTGGGTGTCCAATTGCTGTGGCACCATTTATTGAAAAGGCCACACTCCCTCCCTCAAACTGCTTTTACAACTGGATTTTAAAAATCAGTTCTTCATATATGTGTGGGTTTATTTCTGTGAACTCTTTTGTGTCCAACTGACTTATATGACTATCTCTCCACCAATACCACAGTGCTGTTTACTATAATTGTGCAATCAGTCTCAAAGTTGGGTAGAAGTCTTCTTCCCACTTTATTCTTTGCGATATTCTAGTTCCTTTGCCTTTGCACATATGTTTTAGAATAATCTTATCTATATCTACAAAAACAATCTTGCTGAGATTTTTATAGATATTTGTTAAAATTTTATGCATGGGGGTTAACCATTATATCATTCTGAGACTTCAAATGCATGAAAATATATACTAAATTTTTTTTCAAAAGCATTGTTTTCAACAAACAAGTCATGTATAGTTTTTGTTGGTATTATACCCAAGAATTTAAATTTGTTGAGTTATTTTAAATTATATATTTTTTTTTCATTTGAGTATTACTATGTTTACTGCTATTACATAAAAATACAAGTGATTATTTTGATCCTATGATTTTTCTATACTTGCCTATTTATTCTAAGAGGTTTATGTGGATCCCAAGGGACTTACAATACAAACATGTACAAATACAGAGACTTTTATTTGTTCCTTAACAATCTACAGGAATTTTATTTCCTTTCCTTGTTCTATTACACTGACAGGAATTTCCTATTAAATATTGAATAAGAGTAGTAAGCATAGATGGCCTTACCTTGTTTCCCATTTTAGATGTAAAGCATTTAGTCTTTCATTTTTAAGTAAGTGTTAGCTGTAGCTTTTTAAAAAATAAATGGTACATATAAATTTGAGGAAATCCTCCTCTATTTCTATTTTTTTCTAAAAGTATTTTAAAACTTAAATTGATTTAAATTGATATTTAAAACAAAATTGTACATGTTTACAAACTATTTTGTTTATACATATATATTAAACACTGTGTAATGTTTAAATCAGGTTGAATCTGCTCAAACATCTATTTCTTGGCCATTATGAGTAGTGCTGCAATGAATATGAGTATTTATTATGACTCTTCAGCATACTGATGTCATTTCCTTTGGATATATAATGAGGATTGTGATTCTGGTATCCTCTGGTTCTATTTTGCCATATTGGTTGTGCTAATTTACATTGTTAACAACAATGTGTAAGTATACACTTTTTCCCACATACTCACCAATACTTGGTTTCTTGATTTTTTAATAGCCAATCTTACTAGGGCTAGGTGATACTGATTGTGGTTTTAATTTGCATTTCCCTGATTAGTGATACTGAGTTTTTTCTCATGTACCTCTTGGCCATTTGTATGTCTTCTATTGAGAAATGTCTGTTTAGAACTATTGCCCATTTTTCATTGGGTTGTTTGATTTGGGGTTATAGATATTTTGGAGTTCTTTATGTATTCTGGACACCAATGCCTTCTCAGATGTGGTTTGCAAATGTTTTCTCTTGTTTTATAGATTGATTCCTTTGCTGTACAGAAGCTTTTAAGTTTGTTGAAAGACTATTCATCTCTTTTTGCTTTGTATCCTGTACTTTTATGGTCTTGTCTAAACATTACTTGCCCATTCCAATGTTGAAGCATTGCTCCTATTGTTTCCTACAGTATTTTCATAGTTTTAGGTCTTATATTCAAGTCCTTAATCAGTTTTGAGTTGATCTTTATAACTGGTAAGACATAGGGGTCTAGTTTCATTCTTTTGCATGTGAACATGAAATTTTCCCAGAAAATTTTGTTGAAAAGACTGTCCTTTCACCAATGGGTGTTCTTAGCACCTTTGTCAAAAGTCAATTGTCTGAAAATATTTAGGTTTACTTCTGGGCTCTCTATTGGATCCATTGGCCTATGTATCTGTGTTTATGCCAATGCCATCTTGTTTTGATCACTCTTTGTTGTATGTTTTGAAGTCAGATAGTACAGTGCCTACTGTTTGTTCTTTTTGCTCAAAATAGCTTTGACTATTTGGGGTTTTTATTTTGGGGTTACACATAAATTTTATAATTGTTTTTTTTTAGTAATGTTAGTAATCTCATTTATATTTTGATAGGGACTGTATTGAATCTGTAAATCACTTTGCATACTATGGACATTTTAGTAATATTGATCCTTCCAATCCATGAATAGGAGATGTGTTACCTTTTTTGTGTATCTTCTCAGACCTTTTTTGTAAAGGTTTATAATTTTCATTGTAGAACTTTTTCACCTCTTTGGTTAACTATTCATAAGTATTTTTTTGTAGCAACAGTAAATGAGATTGCTTTCTTGATTTCTATTTCAGATAATTCACTATTGGCATATAGTTATACTACAGAATTTTGTATATTGATTTTGTGATATGCAAATTTGCTGAATTCGTTTATTTAAAATATTTTGGCGTGTTTTGGGTTTTTAAAAAATATATAAGATCATATCATCTGCAAATAGTACCAATTGGATTTCTCTTTTTCCAATTCAGTGTCCTTTATTTCTTTCTCTTACGCAGTTGGTCTGACCAGGACTTCTAACACAATAGCATAACAAGAAAAACAAAATACCACAGTACTTGTTAGCTGTGGGAAGAGGAGTCTCTCCTCTTCAGGGCTAAAGGTGAAAGAGGAAAAGCAATGTAGGAGGATACAAGATCAACGTGCATAAATTAATTGCTTTCCCATATTCTGATAATGAATCTGCTGAGAAAGAAATAAGGAAAACTATCTCATTTACAATAACCTTAAAAAAATAAAACACTTGGGAATTAATCTAACCAAGCAGGTGAAAGACCTCTACAGTGAAAATTAAAGAACACTAAGAAAAAACTGAAGAAGACACTAGAAATTGGAAAGATCTACCATGTTATTATATTAAATTGACCATACTACAAAAAGTATTATACTGATTCAATGCAATCCTCATGAAAATTCCAATGATATTATTCACAGGACTAGAAAAAATAGTTCTAAAATTAATTTGGTTGAATAAGAGACCCAGAACAGCCAAAGAAATAAGCTATCAGCAAGAAGAGTGATGCTGGAGGCATCACAATACTGGATCTCAAGTTATATTATAGAGCTATAGTAACAAAACAGCACATTATTGTTACCAAAACAGACAAGACAATCAGTGGGATAGAGTAAAAACACAGAGACAAATGTACATACATACAGTCATTTTATACTCAAAAAAGCTGCCAAAAATATATGTTGGAGCAAAGATAGCCTTTTTTCAGGGCCAAGGACTGAACTCAGATCCTTGTGCTCACTTAGGCAAGTGTTCTGCCACTGAGTTAAATCCCCAATCCCCAAAGATAGCCTTTTTAACAAATGGTGCTGTGAAAACTGAATATCCATATGTAGAAGAATGAAACTGGATCCCTATTTCTCATGCAGCAAAAAAGTCAACTCAAAGGACCAGGAATTGGACTAGAAACTCAGCAACTGCTAGAAGAAAATGTAGGCTCAATACTCTAATATATTGACACAGGCACTGACTTCCTTAACAAAACTCCTAAAGTGCAAGAAATAAAATCAAGAATCAACAAATGGGATAACATCAAATTTAAAAGATTCTGCATCACAACAGAAACAATTAGAAGTGTGAAGAGGGATCTTTCCATTTTTTAACATAGTCACTCAATGTTATAATCTTTATTTTAGAACTGCCTTTATAGTGTCCCAGAAATAGTTTCATTTTTAACTCTGAGATTCCTTTCTTAATCTTTTCATCTGGATGATTTATGCATTTGTGAGAGTGGAGTATTGAAATCACTCACTATTATTGTAATGGGACCTCTCTCTCCTTTTATGTCCAGTAGTGGTTGTTTTATAAAATTTAGTAATCTAATATTTGATGAATATATATTTAAAATCATTATACCTTCTTTTAAAAATTTTTTATAGTTTTTGAAGGACTTTTATTGTTATTTGTTTGTTTGTTTATTTATTTATTTATATGTAGTGCTGATAATTGAACCCAGTGCTTCACACATGCTAGGCAAGCACTCTACCACTGAGCCACAACCCCAGTCCCTGTTTTACCTCCTTGATGGACTATTCCCTTTATCAACATGTGGTGATCTTCTTTGTATCGTCTGACCATTTTTTATGTGACTTTTTAAATTTGTTCTAATTAGTTATACATCACAGGAGAATGTACTTTGCCACATCATACATAAATGAAGTATAACTTCCCATTCTTCTGGATGTACCTGATGTAGAATCACACCTGTCATGTAGTCATATATGCACATATAGTAATAATGCCCAGTTCATTCTACTATCCTTTCTACCTCATACCTCCTTCTCTCCCTTCACCTCCCTGTGCCTAATCCAAAGTAAGTCTATTCTTCCCTAGTGCCCCCCTTATTGTGAATTAGCATCCACAGATCAGAGAAAACATTCAGCTTTTGTTTTTTGGGGATTGGCTTATTTTGCTTAGCATGATATTCTCCAGCTTCATCCATTTACCAGAAAATGCCATCATTCTTTTCTTCTTTAAGGCTGAGTAATATTCCATTGTACATATATCACATTTTTTATCCATTCATCTGTTGAAGGATACCTAGGTTGGTTCAACAGTGAGTGAGTTGAGCTGCTACAAACATTGATGTGGCTGCATCACTCTAATATGTTGATTTTAAGTCCTTTGGGTATAAATCAAGGAGTGGAATAAATGGGTTAAATGGTGGTTCCATTCCAAGTTTTCTGAGGAATCTCCATACTGCTTTGCATAGTGGTTGCACCAATTTGCAGTCCCACCAGCAATGAATGAGGATACCTTTCTCCCACATCCTCGCTAGCACTTATTGTTGATTGTATTCTTGATAATTGCCATTCTGACTGAAGTGAGATGAAATCTTACTTTTGATTTCCATTTCTCTAATTGCTATAGATGTTGAACATTTTTTCATATACTTGTTGATAGACTGTATTTCTATTTCTGTGAAGTGTCTGCTCAGTTCCTTAGCCTATTTATTGGTTGAGTTATTTGTGATTTTAGTGTTAAGTTTTTGAGTTCTTTATATATACTGGAGATTAATGCTCTGTCTAAGGTGCATGTGGTAAAGAGTTTCTCTCATTCTGTAGGCTCTCTCTTTACATTATTGTCTCCTTGGCTGAGAAGAAGCTTTTTAGTTTGAATCCATCCCATTTATTAATTCTTGATTTTAATTCTTGCACTTTAGGAGTCTTGTTCAGGAAGTCAGATCCTAAGCTGGCATGGTGAAGATTTGGGCCTAGTTTTTCTTCTATTAGGAGCAGGATCTCTGTTCTAGTACCTAAATCTTTGATCCACTTTGAGTTGTGTTTCATGCATGGTGAGAGATAGAGTTTTAATTTCATTTTGTTATATATGGATTTCCAATTTTCCCATCACCATTAATTGAATAAGCTATCTTTTCTCTAGTGAAACTTTTTGGAGCCTTTGTGGATTTGTCTCTGTGTCCTCTATTCTGTACCATTGGCCTACCAGTCTATTTTGGTGCCAATACCATGCCATTTTTGTTACTATAGCTCTGTAGTATAGTTTAACGTCTGGTATTGTGATGACACCTGCTTCACTTTTCCTGCTAAGGATTGCTTTGGGTATTCTGAGTCTCTTATTTTTCCAAATGAATTTGTGATTGAATTACATTTGTTTGGAATATAATTTTCCATCCTTTCACTTTCAGCATGTGTATGTCTTTTCCCATGAAGTGAGTTTCATGGTAAACATCAAACGGATATTTCTTCTTAAAAAAATCTAATCAGGTACTATCCATCTTTTAATTTAACAATTCAAACTGTTTACATTTTTATTATTGAAAGAAATGTACTAGTTCCTGTCATTTGTTTTTGTTTTGGTTGTTTGAATAGTTCTGTGTTTATTTCTTTTCCTTTCTTCATCAAAGAGGTTTTAATGGTTTACTAATATAATCATATTTGATTCTATCCTATTCCTCATTTAGTCCCATACTCTGCTAGTGAGTTTGATTCTTTTCCCTGCTCTGGTGGTTATGTACATGCTTCTTCATCTGTATCTAGGATTCCTTTATATAACTTCTATAATGGTGGTTTGTGGTTTGAATTCTTTTTTTTTAAGAGAGAGGAGAGAGAGAGAGAGAGAGAATTTTTTAATATTTATTTTTTAGTTCTTGGCGGACACTGAATTCTTTTAGTTGATGCTTATCTTGGAAAGTCTTTATTTCTCTTAATTCTAAAGGAGAGATTTTTTTAAAAAATTGATTTTGTTTTTTCAATACATGACAGCGGAATGCATTACAATTCTTATTACACATATAGAGCACAATTTTTCATATCTCTGGTTGTATATAAAGTATATTCACACCAATTCATGTCACTCCCTGCCCCCTCCCTTCCCCTCCCACTCCTCTGTCCTATCTAGAGTTCTTCTATTCCTCCCATCCTCCCTCTCCCTACCCCACTATGAGTCATCCTCCTTATATCAGAAAAAACATTCAGCATTTGGTTTTTTGGGATTCACTAACTTCATTTAGCATTATCTTCTCCAACTCCATCCATTTACCTGCAAATGCCATGATTTTATTCTCTTTTATTGCTGAGTAATATTCCATTGTGCATATATGCCGCGTTTTTTATCCATTCCTCTACTGAAGGGCATCTAGGTTGGTTTCACAGTTCCTCAATTGAAGGAGAGCTTTGATGAAAATAGTAATCTAGGTTGACAGTTATTTTGTTTTCTTTTGGGTACTGGGGATTGAACTCAGAGATACTTGACCACTGAGTCACATCCCCAGCCCTATTTTGTACTGTATTTAGAGACAGGGTCTCACTGAGTTGCTTAGCACCTTGCTTTTGCTGAGGCTGGCTTTAAACTTGAGATCCTCCTGCCTCAGCCTCCCATGCCACTGGGATTACAGGCATGCACCACCACTACTTGCTTTCATTGATCATTTTAACAAATGATATTTTGAATTTTTTACCCAGTATTTCATCCAGTTTGATAATATTGAATCAAATAAATTGATTAGTTGTTAACCTTTGGAAGAGTCATGTTATCTTGTTTTCTCATGCTTATTTTGTTCCTATGTTGAGATTTATGCATTTATTAGGATTAAATGTTTTTCAGCTTTTACATAAGGAACTTCTTAGCAAGAAGCCTTCCCTTTATGATGTGCCCAGGGAAATTGGTTTGTTTATAGTATTTAGTTCCAAATAAGAGATCTTAGTGTAATTTCTTTTTAGCATCTTTAGTTGTGATTATTGTGTTTTTATGTAGCACATGCTGTCAGAGCCTATGTGACCTGCTTATAAGATTCCCAAGTGTTGGTTCCCTGTGGAAGTTCAGGCAGGTCTGTTATAGATGGCTGAATATATTGGGTGCACCATCTGTGGTTAATCTTCCAGACTTGTAAGTGATGAGCAGCCTACTTGGGGATAAGTTATCATCTGGAGGCTTTTGTCTCCCTTATTCTTTAAGTTGAAATATTCACAAAATTTTGATTATGTGCAATTTCACATAAATGGGCCAGGGGTGCAATCCAGTAGCAAAACACCCACAAAATGTGCTTGAGACATAAGGCTTGATCCCTGGTGACATTCATACAGAAAAAAACAAATGGAAGTAACAATCACTACATGTAAACAAACCAGGTATGGAAATTCAGTAATAAGCAATTAAGAAGTACTACCACTACACCAAAAAAAGAAAGAAAGAAAGAAAGAAGAAAAAAGAAAATAGAGAAGATCCAAGTAAAGATAAAAACAGAAAAAAAGGACAAAGCCAGAGGGGGGAGAAGATGGCGGCGAGGGGAGTGCATTGCCCCCGTGTGCCATGTCACTGTGTGGGAGTATGATGAGTCAGGACGGCTAAAGGCTATCTTGTTAGGAATTTCCAGCAATAGTGGGGTGCTCCGGAACCTGGAGGAAGGATTTCCATCGCACGAGGATCGGCTACGGGGACCAGCTACGGGGACTCAAACGCGAGAGATTTGTCGCACAGAGGGTAACACTGCTTATACAGCAAATCACACCGCAGCTAGAGTCTGCAGCGCGCCCTGGGAAATGAGGAGGAGATAGTGGCGCAGGGATACAGCGCTGCAGTTTCTGCCAGCCGTGCAAGCACCGTACTCAGTGCTGAATTCTGGGTTCAAGACAGGGGAAGGAAGCGGTCCATTTCGGTTCTCCACACCGGTCAGACCACAGAAGAGGCCAGCAGCCACCATCTTGGAGAGCTGACGTCACCATCCCTGTTTTCGACTGACCGCAGCTCATTCAGCCATAGAACAGGTAATTTCAGGCTGCCATTTGCCTGCGGCTTGCAGACAGATTACTCAGGCTCAGTGCCTGAGTGCTTCTTGGAGCCTGCTCTTATCAGAGCATACACCAAGCACGGAGCGGCCGAGTTCTGGCTCCCGGAACTGCTCTGGCCCAGGGCTAAGGAGCCCGCGGAAACTGCTTCTCGGTCCGGGTCCTGCTGAGGGCCGATCAGGACTCACCCGTTGCTTTGCTTACCTGGCAAAGGGAACGAAATGCTGCCATTCGCATAGGATACCAACATGGCAGAGATCTGATGTCATCAGAAAGCGGCGGAGGAGAGAACTTCATCAATACCAGCAGCGACAGAAACAGTTGGTCTCCTGGTAGCGGGGGTGAGGCACAGACACCTGAGTCTCTCTCGATTTGTCGTCAAGCCAGAGGGGAGGAGCCGGGCTGCCGCCCGCGCCTGGAGCAGGCCCAGCGGCTCGCCGGCGTGGTGATCGCGTGACCCCAATTGGAGAGGGGGCGGAGCAGAGCCGACACCCGCGCCCGCAAGGTCGGCAGACCCGCGACCCAGTGGTACACGGGCGTGGTAGGAGGGGCAGGGCAGAGCCGCCGCCCGCGCCTGCAAGGTAAGAGGACCTGCGACAGACTGGCGGGTCAGGCCCAGCGGCCTGCCAGCTTGATACACACGTCACCCCAACTGGAGTAGGGGCAGAGCAGAGCCTTCGCCCGTGCCTGGATCAGGCCCCGCTGGTGTGGTGGTCACGTGACCCCAATTGGAGTGGGGGCGGAGCGGAACCGCCACCCGTGCCCGCAGGGTGAGCAGACCTGCGACCAACCTGCAGATCAGGCCCAGCGGTCCGCAGGCATGGTAGGAGGGGCAGGGCAGAGCCGCCGCCCGCGCCTGCAAGGTAGGCAAACCTGCGACAGACCGGCGGATCAGGCCCAGGAGCCTGCCGGCGTGGTAAACACGTCACCCCAATTGGAGTAGGGGCAGAGCAGAGTCGCCGCCCGTGCCAGGAACAGGCCCAGCGACCTGCTGGCGTGGTAGTTACTACACCCCAACGGGAGTAGGGGCAGAGCAGAGCCGCCATCCGTGCCCGAAAGGTGGGCAGACCTGCGACCGACCAGCGGGACAGGCCCAGTGGCCTGCCGGTGCGACAAACACGTCACCCCATTTGGAGTAGGGGCAGAGCAGGGCCGCCGCCCACGCCTGCAGGGTACGCAGACCTGCAACCAACCGGCGGATCAGGCCCGGTGGCCTGCCGGCGTGGTACACTCGTCACCCCAATTGGAGAAGGGGCAGAAGAGAGCCGCCGCCCGTGCCCGGAACAGGCCCAGTGACCTGCCGGCGTGGTAGTCATGACACCCCAATTGGAGTAAGGAGAGAGCAGAGCCACCGCCCGCGCCTGCAAGGTAGGCAGACCGCCGCCCCACCCTGCAAGGGAGACTTTTCAACTATACAAGAGCAATATAAATATATAGGGGAAAAAACATTTCAAAAACACAACAGTTTCACCAAGCAGAAAGAAACTCAAGCAGTATGAAAAGACAAGGAAAAAAAGGACCACAAGCAATGCAGGTCAACTCAACTTTAGAAGAGGTAACAGCTGCAGCAGATGGAATGTCAGATAAAGAATTCAGGATATACATGCTTCAGATGATCTGGAGTATCAAGGAAGACATTAGACAGCAAAATCAGACAATGAAAGATCACTTCAACAATGAATTACACAAACAAATCCAGGAAGCAAAGAATCAACTATACAGGGAGATAGAGGTTATAAAAAACAAACAAACAGAAATCCTAGAAATGTAGGAAGCAATAAACCAACTTAAAAACTCAATGGAGAATACTACCAGCAGAGTAGAACACTTAGAAGATAGAACATCAGACAATGAAGACAAAGTATTTCCACTTGAAAAGAACATAGACAGCTCAGCAAGACTGTTAAGAAACCATGAGCAGAACATCCAAGAAATATGGGATAACATTAAGAGACCAAACTTAAGAGTCATTGGGATACAGGAAGGTACAGAACTCCAAACCAAAGGAATGAGCAATCTATTCAATGAAATAATACGAGAAAACTTCCCAGACTTGAAGAATGAGACAGAATCCCAAATCCTAGAAGCCTACAGGACGCCGAATGTGCAAAATCATAAGAGATCCACACCTAGATACATTATAATGAAGATGCCCAACATACAGAATAAGGAGAGAATTTTAAAAGCTACAAGAGAAAAGAAGCAGATTACATTTAGGGGTAAGCCAATCAGGATAACAGCTGATCTTTCAACACAGACTCTGAAAGCTAGAAGATCCTGGAATAACATATTTCAAACACTGAAAGAAAATGGATTCCAACCAAGAATTGTGTATCCAGCGAAATTAAGCTTCAGGATGGAAGATGAAATTAAAACCTTCCACGATACACAAAAGTTAAAAGAATTTGCAGCTAGAAAACCATCTCTTCAAAACATCCTTGGCAAAACATTACAGGAAGAGGAAATGGAAAATAACAATGAAAACCAACAGTGGGAGGTAGGACAGTAAAGGGGGGGGAAATAATCAAAGATGAAAACAAACCATGTTTAGTAACAGAAATAAACAAATATGGCTGGAAGAACAACCCATATCTCAATAATAACCCTAAATGTTAATGGCTTAAAATCACCAATCAAGAGACACAGGCTAGTAGAATGGAACACAAAACAAGACCCAACAATATGCTGCCTACAGGAGACGCATTTGATAGGAAAAGACATACATAGGCTGAAGGTGAAAGGCTGGGAAAACTCATATCACTCATATGGACTTCGGAAACAAGCAGGAGTGTCCATACTCATATCAAATAAAATAGATTTCAAGCCAAAGTTAATCAAAAGGGATAAAGAGGGACACTACATACTGCTTAAGGGAACCATACACCAACAAGACATAACAATCATAAATATATATGCCCCAAACAATGGTGCAGCTATGTTCATCAAACAAACTCTTCTCAAGTTCAAGAGTCTAATAGACCACCATACAATAATCATGGGAGACTGCAACACACCTCTCTCGCCACTGGACAGATCGGCCAAACAAAAGTTGAATAAGTAAACTATAGAACTCAATAACACAATTAATAACCTAGACTTAATTGACATATATAGAATATACCACCCAACATCAAGCAGTTACACTTTTTTCTCAGCAACACATGGATCCTTCTCAAAAATAGATCATATATTATGTCACAGAGCAACTCTTAGACAATATAAAGGAGTAGAGATAATACCATGCATCTTATCTGATCATAATGGAATAAAACTGAAAATCAACGATAAAAGAAGGAAGGAAAAATCATGCATCACTTGGAGAATGAACAATAGGTTACTGAATGATCAATGGGTTATAGAAGACATCAAGGAGGAAATTAAAAAATTCTTAGGGATAAATGAAAACACAGACACAACATATCGGAATATATGGGACACATTGAAAGCAGTTCTAAGAGGAAAATTCATTGCTTGGAGTTCATTCCTTAAAAAAAGAAAAAACCAACAAATAAATGATCTCATACTTCATCTCAAAATCCTAGAAAAAGAAGAGCAAAACAACAGCAAAAGAAGTAGAAGGCAAGAAATAATGAAAATCAGAGCTGAAATTAATGAAATTGAAACAAAAGAAACAATTGAAAAAAATGACAAAACTAAAAGTTGGTTCTTTGAAAAAATAAACAAAATCGACAGACCCTTAGCCATGCTAGCGAAGAGAAGAAGAGAGAGAACTCAAATTACTAGCATACGGGATGAAAAAGGCAATATCACAACAGACACTTCAGAAATACAGAAGATAATCAAAAATTATTTTGAATCCTTATACTCCAATGAATTAGAAGATAGTGAAGGCATAGATAAATTTCTTAAGTCATATGATCTGCCCAGATTGAGTCAGGAGGATATAGACAACCTAAACAGACCAATATCAATTGAGGAAATAGAAGAAACCATAAAAAGACTACCAACTAAGAAAAGCCCAGGTCCGGATGGGTATACAGCAGAATTTTACAAAACCTTTAAAGAGGAACTAATACCAATACTTTTCAAGCTACTTCAGGAAATAGAAAAAGAGGGAGAACTTCCAAATTCATTCTACGAGGCCAACATCACCCTGATACCTAAACCAGACAAAGACACTTCAAAGAAAGAAAACTACAGACCAATATCTCTAATAAACCTAGATGCAAAAATCCTCAATAAAATTCTGGCGAATCGGATACAAAAACATATCAAAAAAAATTGTGCACCATGATCAAGTAGGATTCATCCCTGGGATGCAAGGCTGGTTCAATATACGGAAATCAATAAATGTTATTCACCACATCAATAGACTTAAAAATAAGAACCATATGATCATCTCGATAGATGCGGAAAAAGCATTCGACAAAGTACAGCATCCCTTTATGTTCAAAACTCTGGAAAAACTAGGGATAACAGGAACATACCTCAATATTGTAAAAGCAATCTATGCTAAGCCTCAGGCTAGCATCATTCTGAATGGAGAAAAATTGAAGGCATTCCCTCTAAAATCTGGAACAAGACAGCGATGCCCTCTCTCACCACTTCGGTTCAACATAGTTCTCGAAACACTGGCCAGAGCAATTAGACAGACGAAAGAAATTAAAGGAATAAAAATAGGAAAAGAAGAACTTAAATTATCACTATTTGCAGATAACATGATTCTATACCTAGCAGACCCAAAAGGGTCTACAAAGAAACTATTAGAGCTAATAAATGAATTCAGCAAAGTGGTAGGATATAAAATCAACATGCATAAATCAAAGGCATTCCTGTATATCAGCGACAAATCCTCTGAAATGGAAATGAGGACAACCACTCCATTCACAATATCTTCAAAAAAATAAAATACTTGGGAATCAACCTAACAAAAGAGGTGAAAGACTTATACAATGAAAACTACAGAACCCTAAAGAGAGAAATAGAAGAATATCTTAGAAGATGGAAAAATATACCCTGTTCATGGATAGGCAGAACTAACATCATCAAAATGGCGATATTACCAAAAGTTCTCTATAGGTTTAATGCAATGCCAATCAAAATCCCAACGGCATTTCTTGTAGAAATAGAGAAAGCAATCATGAAATTCATATGGAAAAATAAAAGACCCAGAATAGCAAAAACAATGCTAAGCAGGAAGTGTGAATCAGGCGGTACAGCGATACCAGACTTCAAACTATACTACAGAGCAATAGTAACAAAAACAGCATGGTACTGGTACCAAAACAGGCGGGTGGACCAATGGTACAGAATAGAGGACACAGAAACCAAACCACAAAACTTTTTCTCAGCAAAAGAAACAATAAGAGAGGTAAATAGGGAGCCTACATCCTGGGAACAAATCTTTACTTATCTATCTGAAGTGATAAGATAGAGCCCTAATATCCAGAGTATACAAAGAACTCAAAAAATTAGACAATAAGAAAACAAACAACCCAATCAACAAATGGGCCAAGGACCTGAACAGACACTTCTCAGGGGAGGACATACAGTCAATCAACAAGTACATGAAAAAATGCTCACCATCTCTAGCAGTCAGAGAAATGCAAATCAAAACCACCCTAAGATACCATCTCACTCCAGTAAGATTGGCAGCCATTATGAAGTCAAACAACAACAAGTGCTGGCGAGGATGTGGGGAAAAGGGTACACTTGTACATTGCTGGTGGGACTGCAAATTGGTGCAGCCAATTTGGAAAGCAGTATGGAGATTTCTTGGAAAGCTGGGAATGGAGCCACCATTTGACCCAGCTATTCCCCTTCTCGGTCTATTCCCTAAAGACCTAAAAAGAGCATGCTACAGGGACACCGCTACATCGATGTTCATAGCAGCACAATTCACAATAGCAAGACTGTGGAACCAACCTAGATGCCCTTCAATAGACCAATGGATAAAAAAATGTGGCATTTATACACAATGGAGTATTACTCTACATTAAAAAATGACAAAATCATAGAATTTGCAGGGAAATGGATGGCATTAGAGCAGATTATGCTAAGTGAAGCTAGCCAATCCCTAAAAAACAAATGCCAAATCTTCTTTGATATAAGGAGAGTAACTAAGAACAGAGTAGGGACAAAGAGCAGGAGAAGAAGATTAACATTAAACAGGGATGAGAGGTGGGAGGGAAAGGGAGAGAGAAGGGAAATTGCATGGAAATGGAAGGAGACCCTCAGGGTTATACAAAAGTACATACAAGAGGAAGTGAGGGGAAAGGGAAAAATAATACAAGGGGGAGAAATGAATGACAGTAGAGGGGGTAGAGAGAGAAGAGTGGAGGGGAGGGGAGGGGAGGGGGGATAGTAGAGGATAGGAAAGGCAGCAGAACACAACAGACACTAGTATGGCAATATGTAAATCAATCGATGTGTAACTGATGTAATTCTGCAATCTCTATATGGGGTAAAAATGGGAGTTCATAACCCACTTGAATCAAAGTGTGAAATATGATATATCAAGAAATTTGTAATGTTTTGAACAACCAACAATAAAAAATTAAAAAAACAGAAAAAAAGTAAAATAGGAGAAAATGGGGAAGGATAAAATAGAGAGAACATACAATTAAAGATTAAATTAAAAGGGGGAAAGGCAAGAAGGAAGAATATTAAAATTAAATATTTAAAATTATAGAAAATGTTGAGACATCAGGAAAAGGAAAATAAGACACAGATTATGCAAACACATATATACAAATGTATTCAAACCACACATATATAATTTTAAAATGTCTTAATAAGGTAAGAGTTTTATTTCAACCAATGAGTTTGATGGTAAAGGAAAAAAGGAGTGCTCTCAACCTATGCTGAATAGGTTTTCTTTCCATGACCTCTTTGGTTATGTACCTTAGGGAGAGAGAATAGGCTGTGAACTGTTCACCCATTAGTCTTTCCTGTGTTGCTCACTTGGCCATCAGAGGGAATGATTCATGAGCAGAACCGGTTGTAATATCTTGGTTCCCCTGTTCACTACCTCTTAGAATAAATAGGCAAGTACAGAAAAATCATAGGATCAAAACAATCACTTGTATTTTTATGTAATAGCAGTAAACATAGTAATACTCAAATGAAAAAAATATATAATTTAAAATAACTCAACAAATTTAAATTCTTGGGTATAATACCAACAAAAACTATACATGACTTGTTTGTTGAAAACAATGCTTATAAAAAATGTAGTACATATATGTTCATGCATTTGAAGTCTCAGAATGATATAATGGTTAACCCCCATGCATAAAATTTTAACAAATATCTATAAAAATCTCAGCAAGATTGTTTTTGTAGATATAGACAAGATTATTCTGAAACATATGTACAAAGGCAAAGGAACTAGAATATTGCAAAGAATAAAGTGGGAAGAAGACTTCTACCCAACTTTGAGACTGATTGCTTATTGTTTTGAGGAATCTCCAGACTGCTTTCCAGAGTGGTTGGACCAATTTTCATTCCCACCAACAATGTATGACTCAACCTTCTTGCCCAAATCCTTGACAACATTTATTATTACTTGTAACCTTGAAAATTGCCATTCCAACTGGAAATAAGATAAAATCTCAATATAGTTTATTTATTTGTTTGTTTTCATTTTTCAGTTGTAGCTGGACACAATAACTTTATTTTAATGTGGTGCTGAGGATCGAACCCAGGGCCTCGCATGTGCTAGGCAAGCACTCTACCACTGAGCCCCAACCCAAGCCCCTCAATATAGTTTTAATTTGCATTTGTTTGCTAACGATGTTGAACATTTTTTCATAAATTTGTTAACCACTTGTATTTAATCTTTTGTTTAGTTCCTTTTCCCATTTATTGATTGCGCTTTTTAAAATGTTTTATGGGTTCTTTGTATATCCTGAATATCCATGTTCTATCTGAGGAGTGGGGTGGTAAAGATTTTCTCCCATTGTATTGGTTCTCTCTTCACTCTCTTAAGTGTTTCCTTTGCTGTGAAGAAGCTTTTAAACTTGAAGCCCTCCCACTTATTGACTTTTTATTTTACTTCCTGTGCTTTAAGAGTCTTGTTTAAGGAATTTGGTTGCTGTGCCCAAATGTTGCAGTGTTGGGCCTACATTTTCTTCCAGCAACTGCAGAGTTTCTGGTCTAATTCTTGGGTCTTTGGTCCACTTTGAGTTGAGTTTTGTGCAGGGTGATGGGGTTAAATTTCAGTCTTCTACATATGGATTTCCAGCACCATTTGTTTAAAAGGCTATCTTTTCTCCTATGTATGTTTTTGGCCCTTGTCTAATATCAGATAACTGTATTTATGTGGATTTTTCTCTGTGTCTTGTATTCTCTTCCATATGTCTTCATGCTTGTACCATGCTGTTTTTGTTGCTATAGCTCTGTAGTATAAGTTGAAGTTCATTATTAAGATGTCTTCTGCTTTGCATTCTTCACTAAGAATTGCATGGGCTATTCTGGGTCTCTTAATTTTCCAAATGAATTTCATAAGCACTTTTTCTAATTCTGTGAAGAACAGCCTTGGAATTCTAATGGAAATTGCTTTGAATCTATATGGCACTTTTGGTAGTATGGCTGTTTGGACAATATTAATTCTGCCTATCCAAAAACATGGAAGGTCTTTCCATCTTCTATGGTCTTCTTCAATTTCTTTGTCTAGTGTTCTATAATTTTCATTGTCTAGGTAGAGACAATGTTATTTTTTAGGGAATTGTGAATGGTATAGTTTCACTAATTTCTTTTTCAGCAAATTCATCATTGGAGTATAGAAACACAATTGATTTATGAGTGTTAATCTTGTGCTTAGCTGAATTAATTTATGAGCTCAACAAGTCTTTGGTGGATCCAGTTTTTGGGTCTTCTACATACAGGATCATGCTGTCAGCAGTGATAATTTGAGATTTTCTTTTCCTACTTGTATCCCTTTAATTTCCTTCTCTTGTCTGATTGCGTTGGCTGGAGTTTCAAGAACTGTGCTGAATAAGATTGATGAAAGTGGGCATCTTTGTTTTTTCCTGTTTTTAAAGGATAATGTTTTCAGGTTTTCCTCATTCAGAAAAAATGTTGGCCTTGGGTTTCTCATACATAGGCTTTACAATGTTGTGGTGTGTTTCTTCTATCTAGTTTTTCTTCTAGCTAGTTTTTCTAGTGCTTAAAACATGAACAGGTGCCATATTTATCAAATGCTTTTTCTGTATCTATTAAGAGACTCATGTTATTCTTGTCCTTAACTCTATTTATGAGTTGAATTAAATTTATTGATTTGTGTATGTTGAATGAAACTTGCATTCCTGGGATGAAACCCACTTGATCATGGTGCACTGTTGAATATGTATGTATGTGGTTTGCCAATATTTTATCAAAGTTTTTGCATCTTTGTTTATCAAGGATATTAGTTGGAAGTTTTCTTTCTTTGATGCATCTTTGTCTGATTTTTGTATCAGGGTGATACTGGCTTTGTAGAATGAGTTTGGCAGTGTTCTGTCCTTTTCTATTCCATGGATTAATTTGAGGAGGATTTGTATTAGTTCTTCTTTAAAGGTCTACAGCTGAGAATCCACCCTGTCATCTTTTTCTTTGTTGGAAGGCTGTCAATAGCTCCTTAAATTTCATTACTTGAAATTGATCTGTGTAAGTTGTCTACATCTTGGGTTCAATTTGGATAGTCATGTGCCTCTAGGAATTTGTGCATATCTTCAAGATTTTCTAGATTATTGGAGTATAAATTTTCAAAACAGTTTCTGATTATACTCAGAATTTTAGTAGTGTCTGTAGTGATATTTTCTTTTTCATTCTGGATTTTCATAATTGGAGTTTTTCCCTCTTTTTGGTTACTTTGTCTAAGGGTTATCAATTTTGTTAATCCTTTCAAAAAACCAACTCTGTTTCATTGATCTTTTGTATTATTGTCTTAATCTCAATTTCCTTAATTTTGGCTCTGATTTTAATTTTTTTCTATTTTCTACTGATTTTGGTGTTGTTTACTTTTTCTTTTTCTAGGGCCTTGAGATGTAATGTTATATTATTTATTTGGTATCTTTCTATTCTTTTAATGTATGGGCTCAATGAATTAAACTTTCCTCTTTTAAAACAAATTTTGTAGTTGTAGATGGACAGCATGCCTTTATTTTATTTGATTATTTTTATGTGGTGCTGATGATAGAACCCAAGCCTCACATGTGCCAGGCAAATGCTCTGCCACTGAGCCTCAGTCCCAGTCCCTGAACTTTCCTCTTAAAACTGTATTCATACTATCCCAGAGATTTTGATTTGTTTTATCACTGTTCTCATTTTCTTCTAAGACTTTTTTAATTTCTCCTATATTTTCTTCTGCTATACATAGATCATTGAAAAGTTTATTATTTAATCCCCAGGTGTTAGAGTGTTTTCAATTTTTTTCTTATCATTGATCTCTAATTTCATTCCATTATTATTGGACAGAATAGAAGGCATTGTCTCTATTTTTGGATTTTCTAAGATTTACTTTGTGACCTAAAATATGGTCTATTTTTTTAAAAGTTCCATGTGCTGCTGCTAAGAAAATAAATTTAGTCATTGAATGTAATATTTCATAGATGTCTGTTAGGTCCATATTATTAATTTTTTTCTTGTTCTATAGAATTTTACTTAGTTTTTGTTTGGATGGTTCATTCAACAGTGAGAAATGCATGTTAAAGTCACTCAGTATTATTGTATTGTGGTCTATTTGATTCTTAATATTGAGAAAGGTTTATTTGATGTACATAGATGCTCCATTATTTGGGGCATAAATATTTATGATCATTTTATCTTGATGTATGATTCCCATGATATATGAAGTAACCTTCTTTTTCTCTTCTGATTAATCTTGGCTCGAAGTCCACTTTGTCTGATATGAAAATAGCTACCCTTGCTTGTATATGAGTCCCATGGGAATGGTATGTTTTTCCCATGCTTTCACCTTCAGTCTGTGGATGTCATTGTCTGTGAGGTTGAGTAAATTACAGACAGTATATTGTTGAGTCTTGTGTTTTAATCCAATCTGCCAACCTATGTATTTTGATTTAAGAATTTAGACCATTTGCATTCAATGTTATTGAGATTATTTTTGTTTCCTGACATTTTTGTGATTTGTTTATACTGTTTAAATTTGACTTGATTCTTCTTTCATTGACCATTAAGCTAGTGTAATTCCTTCCTATACTGTTTTGCATTTTTTATTTTTCTTTATTCTTATGCACTATTTCATTGAGTGTGTTTTGTAGTACAGGCTTTCTAGTTATGTATTATCATGGAATGTTTTTATTTTATCTTTAATTCTGAAGCCTGATTTTGCTGGGTGTAATGTTCTTGGTTGGCATCCATTTTTCTTTTAGAGGTTGGTACATATTATTCTAAGTCTTCCTGGCTGTTACTTTCTGTGATCAGAAATCAATTGAAACACAGATTGGTTTACCTCTATATGTGAGCAGCCATTTTGCTCTTGCTCCTTTTAAAATGGTCTCCTTGTTCTGTATGTTAGGCAGGTTCATTATTATGTGTCTTGGAGTGTATCTATTACGATTTTGTATATTTGGAGTCCTATATGCTTCTTGTATTTGAATTTTCATCTCATTCTTAAGTGCCGCAGCCTGGCTGGGCACAAATCACAAGCCACTGAAGCAGGTACAAACTTTATTTCTGAACTCTACCAGCACACTCCACACACGCTCCCAGGAACTTTACCGAATGCCACGCGGCTCCTCCAGGAACCACCAACCGGAAATATCCCTCCTCCGGCACTTCCCCAACCAATGGGAACTCTCCAGGAATCCCCGCAAGAGCTCAAGTGGAACTCAACGGGAACTCCACCAGAACTCAAAAGTCATCATCTTAATGGCTCGCTAGCATCACCTCTCAACCACTACTTCTGGCAAAAATGCCATGCGTCATCCTGACTTGGCTGTGGCCCTCAACATCTCCCCCTTCTGTTTAATTAAACAACAAGCAATGTGGCTTAGGGACCGTGCCTGTTAGGCTGTCCAATACTACATATGGTCCTTACCTGTCATCGGAGGAGCTGACCTCAAGGCGTCAGCCTCCTGTCTTAGGTTGGTACCACTGAAATTGGATCATACCCATCACTGACTACCGGTCCAGCATACAGCCATACTTGTGGATAGGCCTTTGCACCAGTGGGGGGGTGAGGTTCTTTGCCTCACATCTGTTGGCCCCCAAACTTGGCCTTTGCACCAGTGGGGGGGTGAGGTTCTTTGCCTCACCTCTGTTGGCCCCCAAATTTGGCCTTGGTGCCAGTGAGGGGGTGAGGTTCTCTGCCTCACCTCTGTTGGCCCCCAAATTTTAGACCATCACTAGCAGAAGGGAGGAGGATGCAAAATGCCACAACACCAAGCCAAATGACGGCTCTTTTTGGAAAAATTGTACAACCAATGACACCATCTGCAAAGATACGCCAGCACTACCACAATTCGCTGCATCAACAGATAGTTCACAATGCATACAAGTGATACATAGTCCAGGCAAGTTCTGCAAGCAGTTCAAAGCAGAGGAATCCATCAATATGTCCATTTCCTCCCAAAGTAAATCGACTCCCCAATTGAGCATCACTTGTTGAGTTATTATTCATTGATGCATCAGTTTACACAGTTTGTTGTGATAACTATCGAAGAAGCTATAGTTTGGTTCTACCTTTGTCTTCACCGGCACTGGGATGAAGATAGGAATTCTGGCAACGATGGCTAAAAAAAAAATTATGTAACATTCCAACAGGTACTAAGAAAACAATTTTCTGAACAATTTACATTATCCTGAACAGAATTATTAAATATAATGAAAAGGAAAGGTGAAAGTAAACAAACAGATCTGTTAACCTCCCTTTTTGTTCACATATTAAAACAATCCTCAACAGCTATTTACCCAATCTAAATTAAACCATCTAAATCACGTGAATAAAAAAAATTCAGATCCATTTTTTCATGAGCGCTCCTCATATATGATATATGGACATATGCACATACAGACATACAACACAAAACACAAATGTGCACACATAACATACAACACATAAGACAATAGTAAAGGCCTTGTAGCTTTACACAGGTGAAATCTCCATTGCAATGTTTAAAAACTCCACAGTCAAAAAATAAAACTGATCAGAAAAACATTAACCTAGGTCTGTATGAGCTCAAAAATAAAATAGAACTTTATGATGTGGGAAAAGGCAATAATAAAATAGATATTGAAAAAAGCATCCTGGTTAATCACTGTCGCAGATGTAAGAATAGACAAGATGGAGCTCTAGATATCAGCTGTTATGGATTTGAGTCAAATCATCTTCTTTTTGGTCTGTAGAAATCGCTTTGGTTAGTCTCTCTGGAATCCAAATCGGCTGCTGTTCTCCCTGTGGAAACACACAAACAGAACCCCAACTCCAGACAATCACTGGGTCAGGACCTTTCCATTGTCCAGTTAGAATATCCTTCCAAAGTACCTTAGGCTTATGTACATTTTTGGGACACATATGCCTTTCCACAGCACTAAGCCCTGATGAATCCAAATTTTAAAAGTTTAGAGTGAAAAGGGTTATTTTAAGTTTATCTTTGAGGGATATATACCCCTTTCCAATTCCCTCCTTTTGTTTTAATAAGTACATTTTAATAGTTTGGTGAGCTCTTTCAACTATGCCTTGTCCCTGAGGATTGTATGGAATTCCTGTTATGTGAGTAATGCCAAATGATGAGCAAAATTGTTTAAAAGAGGTAGAAGTATAACCAGGACCATTATCTGTTTTTTACTGTTTTGGAACACCCACAGTGGCAAAATTTTGTAAGCAATGAGCTATAATATCTTTAGTTTTTTTCTCCGGCATGAAGGGAGCCCATCAAAAATCCGGAAGAAGTATCAACTGTAACATGCAAATATTTTAATTTTCCAAATTCTGGAAAGTGTGTAACGTCCATCTGCCAAATATGGTTAGGTATCAGTCCTCTAGGATTGACTCCAAGATTAACTTGTGGTAAAAAGGTCACACAATTTGGACATTGTTTTATTATTTGTCTAGCTTGTTCCTTAGTTATTTTAAAATGCTTTTGTAAAGTATTAGCATTGACATGGAACCTTTTATGAAAATTTGTAGCTTCTTCTAGTGTAGAAAAAATATGTATGTCATGTGTAGTTTTATCTGCTAAATCATTGCCCAAACTAAGGGCTCCAGGCAATCCTGTATGTGCCCTGATATGTCCTATAAAGAATGGATCTTTTCTGTCCCAGATTAGACTTTGTATAGTGGAAAACAAAGAGAAAACAGAAGAGGAAGGGAAAATCTTACCAGCATCTTTAAGGGATACTATAGCATTAACTATATACTGACTATAAGAAAATAATTTAAATACAGAATCTTTAAACATCACAAAAGCTTGTAATACTGCATTAAGCTCTACCTTTTGAGCTGATTGTTTGGGTACTAAAAATGTAAAAGTTTGATCAGGGGTAACTACTGCTCCTGTACCATTATTTGACCCATCAGTGAATATATTTGGAGCATTCATGATAGGTGTTTTTCTTGTCATTTTTGGAAAAACTACAGGATGTGAAGACCAAAAAGACAATAAAGGATTAGATGATAAGTGATTATCAAATGAAACATTAGATTTGCACATAATTATTGCCCAAGTATTTAACTCATTAGCTAACTCATCAATTTGATCCATAGTATATGGAGTAATAATTTTATTGGGAGAAATTCCAAATACTCCCTTTGCTGCTTTTATTCCTTTGAGTATTAATTTTCCTACAGCCTCAGGATACCTAGTAAGAATAGTGTTAGGAAAATAAGATAAATGTATCCACAATTATGGACCTTCTTGCCAAAATATTCCTGTAGGAATATTTTTGTTGGTAGTACAATAAATAATAAAGGCAAACTTATATCAATTCTATCCAAATGCATATTTTCCATATATGTTCCAATAATTTTTAATGCCTTTCTTGCTTCAGGCGTTAACATTCGGGGTGAATTTGGATCGATGGACCTTTTAGGATATCAAATAAAGGTCCCAACTCTCCTGTTGGTATGCCTAGATAAGGCCTTATCCAATTTATGTCTCCTAATAACCTTTGAAAGTCGTTAAGTGATTTGAGTTGATCTACTCATATTTGAATTTTTGGTGGACGGACCATGGTTGAGGATAATAGAACTCCTAAATAATTAATTGGAAAATTTAATTGTACTTTATCTATTGTCATCTCTAGATTATAATTTTTTAATAAATTTGTAAGTGTAGCATAACATTCTAGCAATGGGTTTTTATCTTTGTGTGCTAACAATACATCATCCATATAGTGAAATATTTGTAGTTCAGGATTTTGATTTCTAAGTGGCTGCATTGCTTTTTTAACATAAATTTAACACATAGTTGGGCTGTTAGCCATCCCTTGAGGGAGTACTTTCCATTCATATCTCTGATCAGGACCTTCATGATTCAGTGCAGGGATAGTAAATGCAAAACGTGTACTGTCCTCAGGATGAATTGGAATTGAAAAAAAAACAATCTTTAATATCTATAGCTAAAACATACCAGGTTTTTGGCAAAGCAGACACTTGGGAATCCCTGATTGAGCAGGTCCCATAAAAACCATCTCATTATTAATGCCTCTAAATCTTGCAATAATCTCCATTTACCAGAATTCCTTTTGATGACAAAAATGGGAGTATTATACGGAGATACGGAAGGTTGTATATGTCCCTCCGTTAATTGTTGTTTGACCAGGTCATGGGCTGCTTGTATCTTTTCTTTAGTCAGGGGCCACTGAGGAACCCATACTGGTCTTTCTGATTTCCAAGTAATTTTTTTTGTCTCAGTTATCCCTCCTGAAAACCCAATCCATGTCTGTCTGTTCCTTGATCTATTTGTATTGGTGCTGCTATACCTTGTTCTTGTTCTCCTAATCTTTTTCCTTTCCTAAAACCTTGTCTAGCCATAATAGTGGGCACATTTGAATTGATGTTATTTGTTAATGTCAAACCTAATTGATCTAGGACATCTCGTCCTCATAAATTTATAGGAAGATGATCCAATACATATGGCTGTATAGTTCCTTCACATCCTTCAGGATCCTTCCAATCTAATACCATTGCACTTCTATGGGGATTAGTCGCCACTCCTAGGCCTCGAAGCGTTTGAGTGGCTTGTTGTAATGGCCAATGTTTTGGCCATTCTTGACGAGATATGATGCTAAGATCTGCACCTGTATCCAGTATCCCATTAAATTCATGTCCTTGAATATTTAGTTTTAGCATTGGGTGAGAATCTAAATTTAAAGAAAGCACAGCCCAATCTACACCTGTGGAGCCTAATCCCCTGGAACCTATTTCTATACTGGAAAATTTATCATGTAGGCTGGGTATTATTAATAACTGTGCTATTCTATCTCCTGGTGAAATTACTGATATACCCTTTGGAGAACTAGCTATAAGTTTTATTTCACCTTCATAATCGGGATCAATTATCCCAGGACTTATCATAAGTCCTTTTAGAGTAGAAGAACTGCGTCCTAACAATAAGCCTCCTGTTCCTTGGGGAAGAGGTCCTTTTACTCCTGTGGGAATGATTTGAACTCCCATCTCTGGAGTTAGTACTGCTCTGGCGGAGGCACAGGTGTCCAGCCTTGCGCTCCCTCTGGTTCGTCTGATGAGAGATCTGATGGATAATGTGTCCTAACTACCCTGATGGTGTTGCTGGGTTCCTCCATGGTGTTTCTGGGTTCCTCCAGTGCCCCGTATATTTGTGGTCGTGGGCCCCAGAGCATTGGGCCCCCCTGTCCGTTTTTTGGCAATGGAGCCTGATGCCTTTCTCCACGATATCGTGGGTAAACACCTGGTCCTTGTCCATTTTTTGATAGCCCAATGTCTCCCTCTATGGCATTGTGGGCAAATACCCGGTATTCTACTCTTTGATACCTAGTTTTGTTAAACCCTCCTCCTATGGGGCAATTCCTTTTAAAATGTCCTGTTTGTTCACAATTGTATCATGTTTTTGGCCTGGCATCTAATGCCTGTTGTACTGCAGCTGCCAAGACTTGCCCTTGTTCATTAATGTCTCTACATAATTTAATATATGTGTTTAAATCTCCATGTTTCCATGGTCTAATGAACTCTCTGCACCAACGATTTGCTTGCTCATAAGCCAGTTGTTTTATTAATGGCATTGCTTGTTCTGTATCCCCAAAAACTCTGGTAGCTGTTTGAATAAGCCTATCTACAAATTCAGCGTAAAGTTCATTAGCTCCCTGTATTACCGTAGATAATTGACCTTGTAAATCCCCATGTCCTTGTAAATTCTTCCATGCCCTAACTGCATCTGCAGCAATTTGTGGATATATAGCAGGATCATATTCAATTCGTTGCCGTTGACCCTCATAAGGTCCTTTTCCTAACAACATATCTAGATTTCTTTGAGGGTAACCGGCTGCTGCATTTCGCCTAGCCGTCTCCATGCAAAATTCCTCATTGGCAACCTTCCATAACAAATATTGTCCTCCATTTAGCACAGATTTACACATTCTAGCCCAATCTGCTGGCTTCATGTCCAAGTTGGTAATGGATTTGACCATGCTTACAGTGAAGGGTGCTTGGGGACCATAGGTTGTTATAGCCTCCTTTAACTGCTTCACTGTTTTGAAATCTAAAGCACAGTGAATTCACTGCCCTCCTGCCTGCTCAAGTACAGGGCATGCTAATCTTTGAGGTCCTTTCTCAGGATCCCATCTATCAACTACGGGGGTTGAGGGCCACTCAGCTGTCTCCATAGGTGGAGCTGTTGGTTGAATTACACCCTCTGGTGATAGAACAGCCTCCTATTGTAGCTTCCCCCCGATAGCTGTTTCTCCTCTAAGCTTCCTTCCTTTAAATTTTCATCCTCTATCTGACTAGCTCGAGAGACCTTCTCTTTTGCTTGATCTAACATGTTTTCCACCATAGTCTGGACCTCTAACAATTTACTTAACACTCTTTCAGTTTGTTTTTTACTAATTTCTAATCTACTATAAAGATAACGCAACTCAACAAGATAACACAAAACAAAACAAAAACAGAATGAAACAAAAACGGAACAAAAAATCATTGTATCAATTTTCCTATTTTCTTGACATGTGCATTTATGGTCTATTTCTATCTCTTCCTGAGGGGCGAACAACTTCAAACCTTGAGCGAACCATTTTTCCCAGTTTGCCTGAGAAAGTTCTAGGGATAGGCAGTTTGAAACAAAAACAAAACAAATCAAAACAAGAACACATTGTTTTTTGAAATGGTCACCCCTTCTTTCACCTTCCCTCAGGGGCAAGCAATTTCACTTACCTCCAAGCTTCAGGCGTTCCCCACACAGGCCGCCAAATGCCGCAGTCTGGCTGGGCACAAATCACGAGCCACTGAAGCAGGAACAAGCTTTATTTCTGAACTCCACCAGCACACTCCACACACGCTCCCAGGAACTTTCCTGAATGCCACGCGGCTCCTCCAAGAACCAGCAACTGGAAATATCCCTCCTCCGGCACTTCCCCAACCAATGGGAACTCTCCGGGAATCCCCGTGAGAGCTCAAGCGGAACTCAACGGGAACTCCGCCAGAACTCAAAAGTCATCATCTTAATTGCTCGCTAGCGTCACCTCTCAACCACTACTTCTGGCAAAAATGCCATGCGTCATCCCCACTCGGCTGTGGTCCTCAACACTTAAGGTCTGAAATTTTTCCTGATTTTTTTTATTGAACAGATTGTGCATTAATTTAGTTTGTATTTCAGAGCCTTCATCTATCCCAATGAATCTTGAGTTTGACCTTCTCATTTTATCCCAGATTTCTTGAATATGCTCTTCATGGTCTCCCAACCTTTTTCTTTATGATCAACTTTATGTTCAAAATCATATAATCAAATTACTATAATTTAATCAATTATTATATGGATGATGTATTATTAGCACACAAAGATAAAAACACATTGCTAGAATGTTATGCCACACTTACAAACTTATTAAAAAATTATAATCTAGAGATAGCAATAGATAAAGTACAATTAAATTTTCCAATTAATTATTTAGGAGTTCTATTATCCTCAACCATGGTCCATCCACCAAAAATTCAAATACGAGTAGATCAACTCAAATCACTTAATGACTTTCAAAAGTTATTAGGAGACATAAATTGGATAAGGCCTTATTTAGGTATACCAACAGGAGAGTTGGGACCTTTATTTGATATCCTAAAAGGTCCATCGATCCAAATTCACCCCGAATGTTAACGCCTGAAGCAAGAAAGGCATTAAAAATCATTGAAACATATATGGAAAATATGCATTTGGATAGAATTGATATAAGTTTGCCTTTATTATTTATTGTACTACCAACAAAAAATATTCCTACAGGAGTATTTTGGCAAGAAGGTCCATTATTATGGATACATTTATCTTATTCTCCTAACACTATTCTTACTAGGTATCCTGAGGCTGTAGGACAATTAATACTCAAAGGAATAAAAGCAGCCAAGGGAGTGTTTGGAATTTCTCCCAATAAAATTATTACTCCATATACTATGAATCAAATTGATGAGTTAGCTAATGAGTTAAATACTTGGGCAATAATTATGTGCAAATCTAATGTTTCATTTGATAACCACTTACCATCTAATCCTTTATTGTCTTTTTGGTCATTGCATCCTGTAATTTTTCCAAAAATGACAAGAAAAACACCTATCATGAATGCTCCAAATATATTCACTGATGGGTCAAATAATGGTACAGCAGCAGTAGTTACCCCTGATCAAACTTTTACATTTTTAGTACCCAAACAATCAGCTCAAAAGGTAGAGCTTAATGCAGTTTTACAAGCTTTTGTGATGTTTAAAGATTCTGTATTTAATTTATTTTCTGATAGTCAGTATGTAGTTAATGCTATAGTATCTCTTGAAGATGCTGGTAGGATTTCCCCTTCTTCTACTGTTTTCTCTTTGCTTTCCACTATACAAAGTCTAATCTGGGACAGAAAAGATCCATTCTTTATAGGACATATCAGGGCACATACAGGATTGCCTGGAGCCCTTAGTTTGGGCAATGATTTAGCAGATAAAACTACACATGACATACATATTTTCTCTACACTAGAAGAAGCTATAAATTTTCATAAAAAGTCCCCCAATGACCATTAGATGTCCTAGATCAATTAGGTTTGACATTAACAAATAACATCAACCAAAATGCACCCACTATTATGACTAGACAAGGTTTTAGGAAAGGAAAAAGATTAGAAAAACAAGAACAAGGTATAGCAGCACCAATACAAATAGATCAAGGAACAGACAGACATGGGTTGGATTTTCAGAAAGGGCCACTGAGACAATAAAAATTACTTGGAAATCAGAAAGACCAGTATGGGTTCCTCAGTGGCCCCTGACTAAAGAAAAGATACAAGCAGCCCATGACCTGGTCAAACAACAATTAGTGGAAGGACATATACAACCTTCTGTATCTCCCCATAATACTCCCATTTTTGTCATCAAAAAGAAATCTGGTAAATGGAGATTATTGCAAGATTTAAGAGCCATTAATAATGAGATGGTTATTATGGGACCTGCTCAACCAGGGATTCCTCAGTTGTCTGCTTTGCTAAAAACCTGGTATGTTTTAGTTATAGATATTAAAGATTGTTTTTTTTCAATTCCAATTCATCCTGAGGTTAGTCCACGTTTTGCATTTACTATCCCTGCACTGAATCATGAAGGTCCTGATCAGAGATATGAATGGAAAGTACTCCCTCAAGAGATGGCTAACAGCCCAACTATGTGTCAAATTTATGTTAACAAAGTAATCCAGCCACTTAGAAATCAAAATCCTGAACGACAAATATTTCACTATATGGATGATGTATTATTAGCACACAAAGATAAAAACACATTGCTAGAATGTTATGCCACACTTACAAACTTATTAAAAAATTATAATCTCCAAGGTCCTGACCCAGTGATTGTCTGGAGTCGGGGGTCTGTTTGTGTGTTTCCACAGGGAGAACAGCAGCCGATTTGGATTCCAGAGAGATTAACCAAGGTCCTGACCCAGTGATTGTCTGGAGTCGGGGGTCTGTTTATGTGTTTCCACAGGGAGAACAGCAGCCGATTTGGATTCCAGAAAGATTAACTAAAGCGATTTCTACAGACCAAAAAGAAGATGATTTGGCTCAAATCCATAACAACTGATACCCAAAACTCCAGTTTGGCTATTCTTACATCTGCAACAGAACCAGGATGCTTTTTTCAATATCTATTTTATTATTGCCCTTTGCCATATCATGAAGTTCTATTTTGTTTTTTGAGCTCATACAGACCTAGGTTAATGTTTTGCTGATCAGTTCTATTTTTTGACTATAGAGTTTTTAAACATTGCAATGGAGATTTCACCTGTAAAAAGTTATAAGGCCTTTACTATAATGTTATGTGTTGTATGTATTATATTATGTGTGCACACTTGTGTTTTGTGTTATATGTTTGAATGTATGTATGTCCATATATCATATATGATGAGCGCTCATGATAAAATGGATCCAAATATTTTTTTTTAATTCACGTGATTTAAATGGTTTAATTTAATTGGGTAAACAGCTGTTGAAGATTGTTTTAATATGTGAACACAAAAGAAGGTTAACAGATCTGTTTGTTTACTTTCACCTTTCCTTTTCATTATATTTAATAATTCTCTTAAAGATAATGTAAATTGTTAAGAAAATTGTTTTCTTTTAGTGCCTTCTGTAACGTTACATAATTTTTCTTTAGCCATTTTTGCCAGAATTCCTATCTTCATCACAGTGCCGGTGAAGACAATGTAAATTGTTAAGAAAATTGTTTTCTTTTAGTGCCTTCTGTAATGTTACATAATTTTTTCTTTAGCCATTATTGCCAGAATTCCTATCTTCATCCCAGTGCTGGTGAAGTCAAAGATAAAACCAATCTACAGCTTCTACAATAGCCATCACTGAACTGCTTGCAGAACTTGCCTGGACACATTGTGAGCTCACCTGTATGCATTGTGAACTATCTGTTGGTGCAGCGACTTGTGGTAGAGTTGGGGTATTTTTGCTGATGATGTCACCGGTGGTACAATTTTTCCAAAAGGAGCCGTCAATTGGCTTGGTGTATCTTCCTCCCTTCTGCTTGTCATGATCGTCCAGCTAAAATTTGGGGGCCAACAGAGGTGAGGCAAAGAACCTCACCCCCCCGCTGGTACAAAGACCTCTCCACAGTTGTGGCTGTATACTGGACTGGTAGTCAGTGACGGGTAAGATCCAATTGCAATGGTACCAACCTAAGGACCACATGTACTATTGGACAACCTAAGGCAGGCACGGTCCCTAAGCCACATGCTTGTTGTTTAAACAGAGAGGGGGAGATGTTGAGAGCCACAGCCAAAGGGGCCCCAGCAAACTTCCAGCTGCCAGCAAACTTCCAGCTGCCGGCTGATGATTGGCTCACAGCGGCCCCAGCAACATCCAGCTGATTGGCTCCTCGGCCCCAGCAACATCTAGCTGATTGGCTCCTCTGCGGTGATGCTCATTGGGCTGTTTCCCTGCCCTTTCAGACCACGGAGCTGCTCATTGGGGGACTTTTTTGGCTCCGCCCATGTGACCCAGCCAATTGTCCTCAAGAGCAGGAGGATTGTGGGAGGTGGAGAGAAGCTTGTGTGGGAGAGAGAGGCTTGTGAAAAGCCGGTGGTGGCAGTTGAGGCTCTGAGGGTTTTTCCTGAGAGGCTGTTTTGTTTGGCATGTGTGGTTCTAAAAATAAAGTTAGTTTCTTTTGACAAGTGGCTCCTGATTGTGCCCAGCCAGACTGCGGCATTTGGTGGCTCACACAAGGAGCGACTGAGGGTAAGTGAACTGCTCGCCCCTGAGGGCAGGGCGAGAGGATGGGTAGCCATTTTAAGATTCTTCTTTGTTATTTTGTTTCACTTTTGTTTTAAGTTGCCTGTCCCTGGAGATGTGTAAGATGGAAGAAAAACCGCTCACATCTGAGGAACAGATAGGGAGAAAGGACGGATGGACATTTCAGGAGGTATTATAATGATTTTGTGTTGTTCCAATTTTGTTTCACTCAGTTTCAGTTTTGTTAGGCGTTATCTTGTTGGGTTGTATTATAGTAGAAATACGGGATCAGAAATTAGTAAAAAACAAACTGAAAGAGTGTTAAGTAAGTTGTTAGAGGAAGGAGGCATCTCAGTAAAATCAAGAACAATCAGGGCATATGTTGATACAATACAAAAATGTAGCCCATGGCTTTTTAAGGAGGAGTTGTTAAATATATCACAATGGAACCATCATGGTGAAGATTTAAAAAGAATAGAAAAGAAAAGCCCAGGGACTCTGCCAGTTGGCACATTGCCATTGTGGACGTTCATATCTTGTTTGCTTAGTCCAAAGCCTTCAGTTCAGACAATGGTAGAGGAAGGAGAAGACATATTGATTCAAGTAAAAGAGAAGGTCTCTCAAGTTAGTCAGACAGAGGAAATGATTCAAGTAAAAGAGAAGGTCTCTCAAGTTAGTCAGACAGAGGAAAAGATTCAAGTAAAAGAGAAGGCCTCTCAAGCTAGTCAGACAGAGAAAGAAAGTGTAAAACAGAAAAAGCCATCAGGGGGAAAGTTACAACAGGAGACTGCTATTAACACCTTTCTATCACCAGAGGGTGTAAGTGTCCAACCAACAGCACCACCTCTACAGGAGACTGCTACTAACACCTTTCTATCACCAGAGGATGTAAGTGTCCAACTAACAAGGCCACCTCCATATGCTGGGAGGTCCCCAACCCCCGCAGTTGATAGTTGGGATCCTGAGACAAGATCTCAAATGTTAACATGCCCTGTATTTGAGGCAGGAGGGCAGCGATTTTACCAAGTTTTAAATTTCAAATCAGTGAAGCAGCTAAAAGAGGCTGTAACAACCTATGGTCCTCAAGCACCCTTCACTGTAAGCATGGTCGAATCCATTAACAACTTGAACATGACGCCAGCAGATTGGGCTAATATGTGTAAAGCTGTGCTAAATGGAGGACAATACCTGTTATGGAAGGTTGCCAATGAGGAATTTTGCAAGGAGACGGCTAGGCGAAATGCAGCAGCTGGTAATCCTCAGAGAAATCTAGATATGTTGTTAGGAAAGGGACCTTATGAGGATCAGCAGCAACAAATTGCATATGATCCTGGCGTATACGCACAAATTGCTGCAGATGCAATTAAGGCATGGAAGACTTTACAAGGACATGGAGGTTTACAAGGTCAATTATCTAAGGTCATACAAGGAGCTAATGAACCTTATGCTGAATTTGTAGATAGGCTTATTCAAACAGCTACCAGAGTTTTTGGGAATACAGAACAAGCAATGCCATTACTAAAACACCTGGCTTATGAGCAAGCGAATCGTTGGTGCAGAGATATCATTAGACCATGGAAACATGAAGATTTAAACACATATATTAAATTATGTAGAGACATTAATGAACAAGAGCAAGTCGTGGCAGCTGCAGTAAAACAGGCTTTAGATGCCAGAGACATTAATGAACAAGGGCAAATTGTGGCAGCTGCAGTAAAACAGGCTTTAGATGCCAGGCCAAGAACATGCTACAATTGTGAACAAACAGGACATTTTAAAAGGAATTGCCCCATTGGAGGAGGGTTTAACAAAACTAGGTATCAAAGGAGTAGAATACAAGGTATTTGCCCACGATGCCGTAGAGGGAGACGTTGGGCTAATGAATGCCGTTCTCAAACCACCATAGAGGGTACTCCATTATCAAAAAACGAACAAGGACCAGGTGTTTATCCACGATATCGTGGAGAAAGGCATCGGGCTCCATTGCCAAAATATGGACAGGGGGGCCCAATGCTCTGGGGCCCAAAACCACAAATATACGGAGCACTGGAGGAACCCAGCAACCCCATCAGGGTAGTGCCCAGGACACATTGTCCATCAGATCCCTCATCAGACAAACCAGAGGGAGCGCAGGGTTGGACATCTGTGCCTCCTCCAGAGCAGTACTAACTCCAGAGATGGGAGTTCAAATCATTCCCACAGGGGTGAAAGGACCTCTTTCCAAAGGAACAGTAGGCTTAGTATTGGGACGCAGCTCTTCTACTCTAAAAGGACTTATGATAAGTCCTGGGGTAATTGATCCCGATTATGAAGGTGAAATGAAAATTATAGCCAGTTCTCCAAAGGGTATATCAGTAATTTCACCAGGAGATAGAATAGCACAGTTACTAATAATACCCAGCCTACATGATAAATTTTCCAGTCGTACTGTAGAAAGAGGTTCCAAGGGATTAGGCTCCACAGGTGTACATTGGGCTGTGCTTTCTTTAAATTTAGATTCTCGCCCCATGCTAAAACTAAATATTCAAGGACATGAATTTAATGGGCTACTGGATACAGGTGCAGACCTTAGCATCATCTCTCATCAAGAATGGCCAAAACATTGGCCATTACAACAAGCCACTCAAACGCTTCGAGGCCTAGGAGTGGCGACTAATCCCCATAGAAGTGCAATGGTATTAGATTGGAAGGATCCTGAAGGATGTGAAGGAACTATACAGCCATATGTATTGGATCATCTTCCCGTAAATTTATGGGGACGAGATGTCCTAGATCAATTAGGTTTGACATTAACAAATAACATCAACCAAAATGCACCCACTATTATGACTAGACAAGGTTTTAGGAAAGGAAAAAGATTAGAAAAACAAGAACAAGGTATAGCAGCACCAATACAAATAGATCAAGGAACAGACAGACATGGGTTGGATTTTCAGAAAGGGCCACTGAGACTATAAAAATTACTTGGAAATCAGAAAGACCAGTATGGGTTCCTCAGTGGCCCCTGACTAAAGAAAAGATACAAGCAGCCCATGACCTGGTCAAACAACAATTAGCAGAAGGACATATACAACCTTCTGTATCTCCCCGTACGGGCCACCAAATGCCGCAATCTGGCTGGGCACAATCAGGAGCCACTTGTCAAAAGAAACTAACTTTATTTTTAGAACCACACACGCCAAACAAAACAGCCTCTCAGGAAAAACCCTCAGAGCCTCAACTGCCACCACCGGCTTTCCACAAGCCTCTCTCTCCCACACAAGCTTCTCTCCACCTCCCACAATCCTCCTGCTCTTGAGGCCGATTGGCTGGGTCACATGGGCGGAGCCAAAAAAGTCCCCCAATGAGCAGCTCCGTGGTCTGAAAGGGCAGGGAAACAGCCCAATGAGCATCACCGCAGAGGAGCCAATCAGCTAGATGTTGCTGGGGCCGAGGAGCCAATCAGCTGGATGTTGCTGGGGCCGCTGTGAGCCAATCATCAGCCGGCAGCTGGAAGTTTGCTGGCAGCTGGAAGTTTGCTGTGGCCCCTTCGGCTGTGGCTCTCAACAGACTGATAATCTATTTTTGAAGTGGTCTAATCCTTTGATGGTCTTTTCCGTTGAATTATTTTTTTGTACCAGGAATTGAACCCAGTAGTACTTAACCAGTGAGTCACATCCCCATCCCTTTTTTATATTTTATTTAGAGACAAAGTCTCACTGAGTTGCTTTCGGACCTGGCTAAATTGCTGAGACTAGCTTTGAACTTGTGATCCTCCTGCCTCAACCTCCTGAGTTGCTGGTAGTACAGGCATGTGCCACCATGCCCAGCTCCATTGAATTTTTAATTTGGTTTATTGAGTCTTTTACTTCCAGGATTTCTGTTTGGTTCTTTTTCAGAATCCCTATCTTTTTATTTGAAGTTATCTTTCACTCCCTGTATTTTCTAACTCACTCCTTACATTGTCCATTAGATCATAGAACAGTTTAACTATGAACTTTCTAAATATCTTCTCTGACATTTCCTCCACTTTGTTGTCAATGAAGTATGTTTTTGAAGCATTATGGGCTGTTTGGGATGGCTTATTCCCTTTCTTTTTCATATCGTTTGTATGTCTATCCATATGTTGGTGTAGTTCTGACTACTTTGAAGGGAAGGACTATTTTGTGAGCTTCTTTCTCTCAAGAGCCCTGGGTTGGATGAATATGCAGATAATGATATTTTAGGTCACTTTAAGAGATGCCCCTGGGCCCTATTTACTATAATCCCTTCAGAGCCAAGGCTTGTTCTATTCAACCTTTATAATAAACAAAAACTTGTTGCAATTGCTATCCATGGCTCTTTAAATTCAGATATAAATCTATAATAATGTTCCAGAATAGGTAAAAAATTAGTTGTTAAATTTAGTAAACTTACTATAACCTTAAGTGAGAGCTAAAAGGGGGGAAAGAAAGATTGAGCAAAAAGGAGAGGGGGAAAAGAGACAGAAACAAATAGTGAGAAAAGATTTAAAATAATAATTTATACCAAGGTAGAAAGGAAAAAATAGATAAATGGTTGGTATTAATGGTAGTAGCAGATAATGCAAGAGAATTAGTATTACACTCGCCCAGTGTATACTAGAACTAGAATTAGCTTACACTCGCCCAGTGTATACTTGAACTAGGAAAACAAATATAGAATGATTGATTCCAATTAATACTTTAAATCATTAGGTGAAATACATTTAAATGGGTTCAAGGCACTATGTTGGCTATTAAGTTAATAATTATTTTTCAAGTTAAAGTGTTATTTATATGATGAAATTTGACATTAGATTTGTGTATAATAAACCATATCAAGGTGAAGAAAATTCCTTTGAATCTTGGTTTGGATTTCATTTGGATTTGGACATTTAGCAGATGTTCATCAGTCCTTGGCTGTGGAGCTCTCATGAATTGCAGGGGCACAGCAGCCAATTTCCCAGTTACTATGAACCTCCTATGAGCAACTTCTGGTTTGTCAGCTCAGGGGCTTGCGGCTAACTGTTGGGAGGATGCAGTATTATGGGCTGGCTATTTCTATTGTGGGCATTAGTTTAGGATGCAATTTCTGGAGTGTCCCTGTAATTGTTGTGGGCCATGGTGTCCTTGCTTCCCTCTACAAGACCCTTTTCATGATAGTGAAGATCCTGATGGCTCTCTGTGAATGCAGGAATTCTGGTTGTGGGTTTTGCACTGAAGTTCTGTGATGCAGAAGTATTCCCCCAGCTGTCACCACTCTCTGAGGTACTGTTTAAAATGGTCTCAGGTGGTTCACTTGGACTCTACTTTTCACTGCCCCAGGTTGTGAATGGCGAGCACTGATTCCCTATGTTTAATAATTCTGATGCAAGGTCCCACAAGTATCCAAACAAAGTCCTGTCACTTGCCAGTTGTGATCAGGGGTCAGGCTGTGTACCACTTAAGACTAGTATCATCCACTTCCTGCTGCATAAACTCTGGTAATTTTCCACTGGGTCTCTATGTCACTGGATATTCAGGCACCTTCCCTCTGGCATAGCTCTGCATTCCCAGGGGATTTCCATAGGTTTCCCACGATGCCTCCCCCCAGTGTCAGTGGTTGGGGCCTAGTGAATTGCTTTCCACTGTTCAGGGACAAAGCTCCTTCATTGCTGTCTCTGAATAGACTGAGTGGATGCTCTGCAGAGTTTTCCACACTTGCCTGGGTTGTGCAGGCTGAGCAGCATTAGGCATGATTCCTGGCAGAGGTCCCTACCAGTTCCTTCTATTTCCCTAGTTTGCAGTGAAGGAAAGGAGGGGGTTTCAGCAATTTTTGGCTAGTAATGGTCCTCCTAGAAATTCTTTGTGTCCTGATTATTAAGAGGTCCTACTGAAGGAGAATTCCCTCTCATTTAATTTGTAATTGTCTTGGCATGTGAATACTCTGTGCTGATTTAAGAGAGTTACTGGTCAACTGAGGGATCCACAACATGACTGTGAACTCCCAGTTCAGTTTTCTTATCACAACTTTGTTTTAAACTGTTTGGTTTGTTTTAAGAAACCTTCTGTTACCATTACACTTTAAATTTTGTCTATCTTTCCAACAGTTTTTAAGTGTGTGACCTTAAGAGAATGTCAGCTTCCCCCTTCTTTCTCTCTCTGTTGTCCCTCCCCCTTCTCATCCTCAGGTTTGGGTTCAGGGTTAGGGGACTCTGGATTTGTTTTCTATTCTGGTAACTATCTTCAAGTCTCTCTAGGTCTCAGATTTTGTAATATTTAGTCTTAGAGCATTTATTTTGTCACCCACCTCTCAATTCTGCTTTTCCTTTACTGCCTTCTTTCTCTCTTGTGTGGAAATCAAGACTCAATTCCTATCTCACTTTCACCATCTTCCTGTTGTGTCTCAGTGGTTTTGTTTCAGATATCCCCCATAGCCAAACCTGCTCTCATAGGCCAACCCATGCTGGGTCCATGGTTGACATTTGCTACTCATTCCCAGAGAAAGGAACATGTAGGAATCTCTCTCAAAGCAGTAAGTTCAGAAAAGACCATTTCAAGATGGCTCTCCAATACTACAGTATAATTATTTTGAGAAGTAGAGAGTACTTTTCCAGTGCTGGTATGCTGTGCAGATTCAAGGTCCACTGTCTGTTTAGACTGCTCTTCTCAATGGTGCTGAGATCTGTTCTAGTTGTGTTTTCTAGGTTTCTCCCTTTTCCTTTCATCTCTACATCTGCCTTCTCTCATATTGCCAGACCTTCAGATCTGGGCTCTCTTTCTTGCTCTTTGTTCTGCTGTCCAAAGATTTCGGGGTTTTTCAAGTCTCTGTTCACAACTAAACTTTAGTGCCTTCCTCAATCACCTACCTCAAAAAGTACATGCTCTCCAGTTGTTTTGATTCTATCCCCTGGAGAAGCTGGTGATTGCATAGTGCTTCTAATTTGTCATCTTGGAATCTTCCTCTTGCATCACTGATTTAATGACTACACTTTTGTTTGTGATTTTGAGTCTCCTCTTTTTTTCTTTCTCTAGTAAGGATTTGTTGGTTTTATCTTTAAAAAAATAAACTCCTGATTTTGTTTCTTTTTTTCCATAGTTTTTCCATTCTTTATTTCTGCTCTTATCTTTATTATCTCCTCTATGTTGAAAATGTTTTGAATTTTTTTCTATTTTCTTAGCTGTAAAATTAGGTTGTTATATTGAGATTGTTCTTTATTACTGTAGGTGTGTATCACTATAAAATTCTGTTAGTACTGTTTTTTCTGCCTCCCATAAACTTTGGTAAGTTGTATTTTAGCATTTGTTTCAAGATACTTTTACCATTTCTTTTTATTTTTCTTTTTTACATAATGGTTGTTGAAGAGTATTGTTTAGTTCCCACATTTTTGTGAAATTTTCAGTTTTGTTTTTGTTATTGATTTCTAGTTTCATTCGATTTGTTGTCTGAGAAGATACTTGGTATGATTTCAATATTCCTAAATTTGTTAAGACTTGTTTTGTGATCTACATATGGTTTATCCTGGAGAATGTTTCTATGCACTTGAGAAGAATATATATTCTGCCATTGCTGGATGGGATGTTCTGTATGTGTCTATTAGGTCTATTTGGTCTGTAGTCTTGTTCAAGGCAGCTGTGCCATTATTGATTTTCTGCTGGATATTCTATTCTTAATTGAAAGTGAGTATTAAAGTTTCCTATCAGCTGCAGTTATTTTGTTATAGTAATGAAAAATGGACTAATATAGGTACTAATTGGAGCGGCATGTGGAAGTGCACTGTTGAATGGCCCTAATGGGTTTCCATATGCAGAATTGTGATCAGCTCTGGGTCTGGGAATTTGGTAGTTTGTGACTCAAGCATCGGGGAACTGCAACATTAACTACTTAATTGTCTCAGCAGCAAAAGCTGTGAAAGTTTGTGGACAGTGTAAGATGACTGCTTCTTCAAATGTATGGAGTTCGATGCAAGGATACATAGAACATGAAATATCAGGGAAACATAACATCACCAAAAAAATAAATAAATAAACTTCTAGTGGCCCACACTACAGAAATGAACTTTCACAAATTGCCTGACAAAGAATTCAAAATACTGTTTTAGAGACACTTAGCTCCTGCAAGAGAACATGGATAAGCAGTTTATTAAAACCAGGAAAGCAATAAAATGATAAGTTCATTGACTGAATGGTCCTTGGTGGTTTGGGTTTACATGCAGTGGTGAGGAACAGGACCAATAGTGGGGTTCACATCATGGCTTTATCAGGTCCTGGGGCTGGTGCCTCCACAGTAGCACTGGCTGAGGAAACTCTAATGATGGTAGGTATTGAGGGCAACAGTTCAGGCAGCTGGGGTCCATGAAGGTTTAAACTGGAAAACTTTGTGGCAAAAGCTTCAGGTGATTTTCAGTGGCTGTTGAGGTGCTCAATAGCAAAGGTTACTGGGATGCTCTGTAGATCTGGCCACTGGAAATTCTAGTGGCACCTGCAAAGTAGCTGATACTGATAGCCCCTCTGATTCCTGTTTCCTAACCATCTTCATGTGTCTCAACTATGTCAATCTCCAAAGAAGTATGGATGGGGTAAAACCAAATTAAGTTCTTTGGGCATTGCCTCCAAAGTCTGGGGAAGCTAGACACAGACTGCTCTCCTTTTCTCTTAAAAAGGAATTAACAGGCTGAGGAAATCCTTCTAAAAGTTACAGTATGCTTGCCTGGAAGTATGATGAAGGAGAAACAAAAGCATTCTTTCTACACTTTCTGTGCCATTTTTCTTTTTTCCCCTGCACTGTGTTGCAGAACATTCTTAACTGGATTCCAAAGTGTGCTACGAACTATTTTTTGTTCATGGATAGGTGTTCAATTGATGTGTGTGTGTGTGTGTGTGTGCGCGCGCGCGCGTGTGTTGGGGGTGGTGAGATCTGTTAACTCCTATCCACCATCTTGCTGACATAACTTGTTGGATTAGCAATTCTGAATTTGCTTTGCACATGTACTAGAACTGAACAAACAAATGCATGAATGGTAAATTTTGAAGGCCACATTCATAGTCAGAGCGGGAGTTGTAGATAAGTAATAGAGGAAGGCAAAATGAGCTTTTAGTTACTGGATTAGGGTTAAAGAAATTTGTATGAACATATTTTTAGATTTAGTATGTACAAATATATAGAAACAGGAGCAATTTGTAAATATGTGTATACAGTCTGAAAAATATGTGTATATAAATGGGTTAGTATATAAACATATATTATCTAGCTCTGTCATTTGAGAGAGCTTATTCTTGCTGAAATGACAGATGCTAGGGCTTATGTATCTTATAGTACCAAAAAGAAGTATTCATAGAAAAATTTGGGGGCATGTCAAAGATACACAGAAGTAAACTTGAAATACTGTTCAACAACCAAAACTGTAACAAGTTGAGCAACAAAATAATGTGCTACTGGATTATAAACCATGGTATAAAATAAATGTTTATGAGTCCATAATATAGATAATTGAATAAATAAAAACTGAAGAAGAAACAAATCTTTACAGAAGATTTCCAACTAATGTGTGTAGACAATTCCCTCTTCAGGAGATGATGCTTAATGCCCTCAATGAATTTAGGCTGTTCTTTGTAAATTTCTTCTAAGTAATAGAAAACAGAGAGTAAAAAATAGTACCTTAATAGTGGAGAAATCTGATAGGCACTACTTTAATTAACTGATGAAATTTAACACCAGTGATTAGTCACATCATTATTTACCCTCTGATATTATAAGAGAGGCACTTCACTTTTGTGGTATTCTTTTAAACAAACAAAAACCCAAAATAATAACAACAAACAAAATAATAAAATTGATAAATACAGATTGGAACAATTCTACATGGTAGTATTTTTCCAGACCATGTAGATCATGAGAAATGGGGAAAGACTTAGAAACGGTGAGAGCCCAGAGGACGTTTGAAGACATGACAATTAAATACAGTATGAAACTCTGGAATGGAACATGAAACAGAAAAAAGGACAATAGTTGAAAGGTGGGAAACCCAAATAAAGACTGAGTATAATTAATAGTAATGCATCAGTGCTGGTTACTTAGTTTTGATAAATGTACCACAAGAATGTACAATGATAACATTAGAAGAAACTGAAACTTGGTGATGGGTTTTTAGAAATTCTGTGTAGTATTATTGCAACTTCTCTGTAAAAATAAATTTATTCTCAAATCAGACATGTATTAAGTAAAATATATGTTAATAAATTCAAGATAACTTCTGGTTTAATCTCTGACATAAAGAGCTTGAAAGTTATCACTTCCATTCTCAAAACAAGAAAGCAGATAAACAAAATGGAAATAACCTACTTTTCTTAAATTTCTCAGAGAACTGAGGTCACAGGGAAAACCACTGCAAATATAGAAAAGAGATAGGCAGATGGAGAATTACAGATAAGATAGGCTTGCTGAAGCAAAAGCTGCTTGAGCCAGTAACATGTAAGTGGTAATTTTGACAAATTGCTGCAAGCTGAGTAAGGACTAGCTTGAGAACTAAAGACTCCTGTGAGGCTCACACCCTTTTGTGGATTTTAGCATCAGATATGCCAACAAATTGGGAAAAAAAATTACCTAGTAGTTTGGGCAGGAGAAAAGGAAAGTAGACATTTTGAAATGTGTCCAAAGTATTCTGCATAGCAGTTACTTTACCAGACCATTACCTGATCTTAGGGAAAGACAATTAGATAACTCCAGTCCTATTCACCTTTCTATCTCATGTAAGGTGAAAAACAAAGTCTAAGAAATACAAAGTTCATAGCTCAAGGACTCAGGCCTACTAAAAACTGAGATTAAATAATAAGATATTGGAATGTATACTATTTCCAAAACCTTACCACCACATCAACAGTAAAGTTTAATGGTATTACAGATGCTCAAATTTTGCAATAATACCACCATCCATCTCCAGAACATTTTAAAATTGAAACTCTGTGCCCATTAAATAATAACTCCCTATTTCCTCTTTCTTGCTCTCTCAGATCCTGGAAACCATTATGATTTCTGTCTTTATGAATTTGACTACTCTAGGTACCTCATATAAGTGGAAACACAGGTTTTGCCATTTATGACTAGCTTATATCCATTAGCATAATGTGTTAAAAATTCATCAGTGTTATAACATATCAAATTTCTTTCATTTTAAGGCTGAATAGTATTCAAATGTAATATATAACATATTTTGTTTATCCATTTGCTCTGGTTTGGGCCTTAGCCCATGATGCAATTTGGAGGTGCCAGTACCTTTAAGAGGAGGGGCCTAGTTGGAAATTTTTCAGTCATGTGATAGCATGCCCTTGAAGGGTCCTTGACCCTCCTCTCTCTCTTTGCTTCCTGGCCACCATGAGGTGAGAATCTTCCTCTGCCATATACCCACTCCATGAAGTACTGGCCTCCTAAAAGCCCAAAAGCAATGAGGCCAACTGAACATGGATTAAAACCTCCAAATCTGTGAATTGAAATATTCCTTTCCTCTTCTTAAATTGATTTACCTTTGGTATATGTTACAATAACAAGAAGGTAACACAATATTCATTCATCAATAGCTATGTGGACTATTTCCACCATTTGACTACTATGAATAATGATAAATACCTGTGTTTTTTTTAGAGAGAGAGAGAGAGAGAGAGAGAGAGAGAGAATTTTTTTAAATATTTATTCTTTAGTTATCGGCGGACACAACATCTTTGTTTGTATGTGGTGCTGAGGATCGAACCCGGGCCGCACACATGCCAGGTGAGCACGCTACCGCTTGAGCCACATCCCCAACCCCAATACCTGTGTTTTAATTATTCTGGGTATCTACCCAGAAGTAGAATTATCATATCATCATCATCATCATCATCATCATCATCATTTTTTCACTTTTTAAGGAATTTCCAAACTACATAGTTTTTACATTGACTTTACATATCAGCTGCACCACATTACATTCTCATCAGCATCAGACAAGAGTTCCAATTTCTCCACATCTTTGACAACATTTATTGTGTGTGTGTGTGCACATGTGCACACTTTTGATATTGGTTATCCCAATGGATGTGAAATGGAATTTCATTGTGGGTTTGGTTGGCATTTACCCAATGATTAGTGATGTTGAGCACTTTTTAATATGCATATTGGCCATTTGTGTGCTTTTGCAGAAATGTTATTCAAGTCCTTTACTAATTTTTATTGTTTACTTTTTGTGGTTGTTGAGTTATAGTTCTTTATATGTTTTGCATATTATATGCAAATCATATTAACTCATCATATATATGATTTGCAAATATTTCATCCTGTTCTGCAGATTGTATTTTCACTGTTGATAAATTCTTTGATTCATAAAATTTTTAATTTTGATGTAGACTGACATTTTTACTTTTGTTGCCTAAGCTATTGGTGTCACATCCAATAATCATTTCTCAATTCAATGTCATGAAGATTTTCCCCTATAAGCATATAAGTTTTATAGTTTGTAAAAACTTTTCTCCTAAAAGTTTTATAGGTTCAAATCTTATATTTAAATGTACTCCATTTGGGTTAATTTTTGTACATGGTACAAGGTGAGGGTCCAACGTGATTATTTTGTATGTGGATATCTAGTTTTCTCCATACCCTCTGATGAAAAGACTATATTTTTCACATTAAATGGTAGTACCAATTTGGAAATCATTTTACCATATATGATTTATTTCTGGGCTATACATTATATGCCATTGGTCTATTTTTAAGCCAATACCACAATATTTTAATTATTGTAGCATTACAGTATATTTTAAAATTAGAAAATGTAATGTCTTCAATTTTGTTTTTTTTTTCAGAACTATTTTGGCTATTTGGGGATCTTTCAATCTCCTGTGGATTTTAGAATGGTTTTCTATTTCAGCAAACACCATTGATGGAATTTTGATAGGGATTGTATTATAATTGTGGATTAGTTAGGTAATGCTGACAAAATATCAACTCTTCCAATCAGTGAACATGGGATATCTTTCCACTTATTTTTTTTCTCTTCTTTCAAAAATGTTTTGTTTTCAGTGTACAAGTCTTTTGCCTCCTTCATTAAGTTTATTTCTAAGTATATTATTCCTTTGTATGATACTGCAAATGTAATTATTGTCTTAATTTCCTTTTTTATTTTGTTCATTTTTAATGCATAGAAGTGCAGCTGACTTTTCTTGTGTGTATTTTGTACCCTGTAATTCTGTTGTATTATTAGTTATAACAGGTTTTTGGTGGAATCTTTAGAGTTCCTTAGATATAAAAGATTTTGTTTAATTGTGAACAGATATAATTTTATATTTTCCTTTCAAATTTAATTATTTCTTCCTTTCATTGTTTTTTTCTTTTTTTAGTTAATCCCTCTTCCATTGCTATGTTGAATAGAAGTAACAAGAATGAGCATCCTTGCATTGTTCCTAATATTTGGAGAAATTTTTTTATTTTTCCCTATTTAGTATTATGTTAACTGTGGGGTTTTTTTGAGAGAGAGAGAGAGAGAGAGAATTTTTCAATATTTATTTTTTAGTTTTTCGGCGGACACAACATCTTTGTTTGTATGTGGTGCTGAGAATTGAACCCGGGCCGCACGCATGCCAGGTGAGCGCGCTACTGCTTGAGCCACTTCCCCAGCCCAACTGTGGGTTTTTATAGTGACTTTTAATACAGTAAGCTAATTTCCTTCTATTTCTAGTTTGTAATGTGTTTTTAATCTGAGAGGATGCTGAATTTTGGCCCATGCTTTATCTGCATCAATTGAGAGTATCATGCAGTTTTTATCCTTTATTCTGTTAATATGGTATATTACATTTATTGATTTTTATGTTTGATAGTACTTGTATTCCAGGAATAAATCCCATTTTGTAATGTTGTATAATCCTTTTAATGTGCTATTTATTAATTTGCTAGTATTTTTCTTAGTTCATTACTTCCAAAGCTTTTTTGTATATATTTCAACAAAATGTCACAGGTGAATAAAATAGATCAGAAACCATAATCTAGAGCTTATATATCCTTTAAATATATTTTCATATATATGTGTGAAAGTTAGCATAAGTGGTATATTTGTTGATCAATTTAAGTTTTTAGAAGTGTTCTGCATCTGGGATGGTAGAACAAAATGGGTTAAGAACCTTTATACTTTGATACTTATCATGGATATCAGTGTGTGATTTTCCATTCTTATAATGCCTTTGTCTGATTTGGGTATCAGGGTAATTCTGCTCTTGTAGAATGAGTTTAAAAGTGTTCCTTCCTCTTTAGTTATTTGGAAGAATTTGAGGAGTGTTGTTAATTCCTCTTTAAGTATTTGATATAATTCTTCCCTGGTCATTTTGTCTTGGGCATTTCTGTTGGGAAGATTTAAGTACTGATTCAAATTCCATGATAATTATATGTCTGTTCAGTTTTTCTATTTCTTCATGTTTTAATCTTGGCAAGTGGATGTTTCTAAAAATTTGTCCATTTACATAAGTTAACCATTTTTTTTCATAGTAGTCTCATATAATAATTTTAACTTCTTTATGACATTGGTAGTAATGCTCTCTTTTTATTTCGTGTTTCTCTCTGGTTAAGTTTATCCATTCTTGGAGTTAGAGAAGATAATGCTAAGTGAAGTTAGCCAATCCCCAAAAAACAAATGCCAAATGTTTTCTCTGATATAAGGAGTCTGATTCATAGAGGAGTAGGGAGAGGGAGCATGGAAGGAATAGACTAACTCTAGATAGGGCAGAGGGGTGGGAAGGGAAGGGAGAGGGCATGGGGTTAGAAATGATGGTAGAATGTGGTGGACATTATTATCCAAAGTGCATGTATGAAGACATGAATTGGTGTGAATATACATTGTATATAATCAGAGATATGAAAAATTGTGCTCTATATGTGTAATAAGAATTGTAATGCATTACACTGTCGTATATAAATAAAAAATCAATTAGATTAATGAAAAATGTTTATCCATTGTCTTTTCAAAGACCCAAGTCTTGACTATATTTAATTTCCTTATTGCTTTTCTTTTCTCAATTCTATTTATGTCTGCACTTCTCTTACTTCATTCTCCTGTCTTTGGGTATATTTTGTTCCTTTTCTTCTAGTTGCTTAAGGCATATATTAAATTGTTGATTTAAGATTGTGATCATTAATTTTATGTGTCAAGTTGCCTGGGCTAAAGAATACCCAGGTAGTTGATAAAACATTATTTCTTGGTATGCTTATGAAGAAATCTCCAGAAGAGATAAGCATTTGAATTGGGAGAATGAGCAAAAAAGATTGTTTTCCCATTGTTGTTGGGCAACATCCAATCCATTAAATATACAAATAGAACAAAAAGTTAGAGGAAGGATGAATTTACTCTCTCTTCTTGATCTGGGACAGCCATCTTTTCCTGCACTAGAACATTCGCACTAGTGGCTCTCATGCCTTTGGATTTGGGGATTTACACCCTGAGATCACCTAGTTCTCAAGTTATCAGATTCAAACTAAATTATACCACTGGCTTTACTGGTCCTCCAGCTTGCATACAGCTGATGGTGGGATTTATGTGTCTCCATTATTACATGAACAAATTCCCATAAAATCCATTTCCTATTAGTTCTCTTTCTCTGGAAAACCCTTACTAACATAGATTTTGGTACCAAAAGTGGTCCTAGAAGAATATAATTTTAAGGATAATATTTCTAAATTGGTTCTGGGTTTCTGGAATTGGTTGTCTAATCTGAGTACATTTAAAAAGACACTAATGATTTTATTTTCAGTAGTCAGGGGGAACACCAATAATCCATGGCATGAATTGAAAATACCTGTATTGGATACTCCTAACCAACCACTTAGCAAAAAGTTAAGTGATTCTAGCCTATAAGAAGCAAGGAGCTAAGTGATTCCAAATATGATACTTTTGAACATTTTTTGAAAACTATGGATTATAATGTTAGTGCTACTAATGTCACTGGAAAAGTACTACTTTTAAAATGTTGATCCAAAGAATTTGAATTTCCAGGTCAAAAATCATATAAATGATTGGGTGTGCCCTGAGGAAGAACTGTAACATCTTTAGTCACAGGGTTGAAACTGCTGAAAATCAAATGCAGGACCTCAATCTGCAATTGGTTGAAATACAATCCGAGTTGAGCTCCCAGGATTGCAGGGTATCTACTGTTAAAATGAGGACATAGATTGGAGAAAATTAGAATTGTGTAAATTGGGAGGGTGGTATGTGTGAAGACTCTGATGAAGCTAAGGACATTAAACCCATAAATTCTGATGAATTTTCTTTGCAGTCATTGTCCTACTTTCAATGGAATTGTCCATCCAGCCCACAGTGACATCAACCTTTCCACCTCAGACTGAGGGGGTTAAGTCTGTATTGCCTTAAGAGATGACAATGGACTTCCTGGAAGTAGTCACATAAGGCATCTCTTATTATTCTCAGGACCCCACCATGCCCTTTGCTTCTATATCTAGAATTAGACACAAGTTCAAGCATGTCCCTAAAGATGAGGTACAATATGTAACCTATTAGGAATTATACTGCACTAAAAAATACCTACTTGAATTTCATAATTTATATAAAATGAATTTCTGGGAACATGTGTGAGAATGTACACTATGGGTCTGGAATAATTGTGGAAGGCAAATAAAGTTGGCTCAGACTGAGTTTACTGATTCATGCAGATTATTCATTTATGTTGCTTCTTGGGAGTTATAAATGTCTCTATCAATCTGTTTGGTGGAATGGATGAAAAGACAGCCTATCATGAATGAATTGGAAATGTTGGGCATGTCTTGCTTTAATGTATAGGAAAGGATTCAAAGTATTAGGGAGACTGAAATATTATAGTGGATTTATCAATCATGATGTGAGGATCCAGAAGTCATATCTTTCACCAACACCACAAGGGATAAATTTGTGAGGGAAGCCTCAGCATCCTTGAGGAGCTCTGTGATTACTTTCTTTGTAGGCCAGACCTCACAATAAGAACCACAGTCACTGAATTGAGAAATAAATCCAATAGGAGCAATTGGATCCCATGGTGGCAGGGACCAAGTAGTGGCACTTAACCACCAGACACATGGTGGGCATGGCTACTCTAATACACAGAGTCAAAGCATCAATCAGGGATCTGATCCACACCTATGTCGATCAGATTTGGACACTGGCTGACCATGGTATTTCCAGAAGTGAAATAGATAGCATGTTTTCTAAATCCTTACTTTATATAAGCAAAAATGTTCTAGGTAAAATGAACAGAGGTCTAAACTGAATCATAAAGACAGTGACAGTATGCTGCTTAATCATTTCCAAGGACTGAGCCAAATTACAGACTCAGAACACTTTGAAAGAAAGGAAGACTGGATTCCTTTGGGGAAAGACTCTAGTACATTACCAAAAAGTTATAATATTTCTTCCAGTTTACTTACAGAGGCCTACAGCCTTTAACCAGAATAACTTTGTATTGGGGAAAAGGAAATAATTATACCTCTCAGGGATGACTTGACACTGGCTCTGAACTAACACTGATTCCAGGAGACTCTAAAATATCACTGAAGCCCTCCAATCAGGGTAAGGACTTATGAAGGTAAGGTGACCAATGGAGTTTTTGCTAAGGTACATATCACTGTGGGTCTAGTGGGTTCCCAGACCCATTTGTGGTTATTTCTCCAGTTTCAGAATGCATAATTTAAGTAGAAATACTTAGCAGATGGCAGAAGCCCCATATTGGCTTCCTGACCTGTGGAATGAGAACTATTATGGTAGGAAAGTTTAAATGAAAGCCATTAGAACTGCTTCAAACTAGGAAAATAATACAATGAATGCAAGATTTAACCCTAGAAGGATTTCATATATTAGTGTCTCCATCAAGAACTTGAAAGAAGCAGAAGTGGTGATTTTCACCACATTCCTATTCAACTCTCCTATTTGTGTAGAAGACAAATGAACCCTGAAAAATAACAGTAAATTATCATAAGCTTAACCAAGTGGTGACTCCAGTTTCAGCTTCTGTAGCAGATGTGATTTCATTATGTGAACAAATTAACACATCCCTTGGTACCTGCCATGTAGCTATTGATCTGGCAAGTTCCTCTTTTCTCTCTCTGTCCACAAGACCCACCATAGGCAGTTTGCTTTCAGACTTGCCAGCAATAACTTCGCTGTCCTATCTCAAGGGTATATCAGTTGTGAATTCCTATATCAGAACTTAATTCAAAAGGATCTTTATCATCTTTCTCTTCCACAAGATATCACATTGATGACATGTTGATTGCATCTAGTGAGTGAAAAGTAGCAACAGCTTTAGATTTATTGGTAGGACATTTGTCTGTCAGAGGGTGGGAAATAAATCTGAAATTCAGGGGCCTTCTATCTCAGTTAAACCTCTAGGGGTTCAAGGTGTGGAGCATATTGAGATATCGCTTCAGAGGTGGGAGATGTATTGCTGCATCTGGCCACTTCTACAACTAAGAAAGGGGCACAATGGCTAATGTACCTATTTGGATTTTAGAGGCAACACATTTCTTATTTAGGTATGTTACTCTGGCCTATTTATCAATTTATCTGAAGAGGTGCTAGTTTTGAGTGGGGTCCAGAATAGGAGAAGACTCTGTTAGAGGTTCAGGCTGCTTTGCCATTTGGGCCATATGATACAGACAATCTAATGACGCTTAAAAAATCAGTGGCAGATAGAGATGCTGTTTGGAGCCTTTGATAGACCCTACACATGAATTGCTATTATAGGACTTTAGGATTTTGGAGAAAGGCCCTGCTATCATTGAAAGATAACTACTCTCCCTTATAGGGATGACTCTTGGCCTGTTATTAGACCTTGGTAAAAAATAAACACTTGGCCATGGAACACCAAGTAACCATATGACCTCAGGTTCTCATCATGATCTGAGTTATATCTGATTTACCAATTTATAAAGTTGGATATGCAAGGCAATGCTCCATTAGCAAATAGAAATGCTTAGGTATATATGTGAAGGCATAAGTAAGTTACATGAAAAAGTGGCCCAAATGCCCATGATCCACACTTTCCCCACTTCTATTAGACTGCCTTCTCTCTTCATCTTTTCTGATTCTCCAGCTTGCAGACAGCAGATTGCTGAACTTATCATCCTCCACAATCATGCAGTACAATTCCTAAAATAAATATCCTCATATATCACATGGCCTTACTGGTTCTGTTTTTCTGGAGAGTTCTAATATACATGAAAAATATGTATATTGTATGTATCTTTACATATATAAGTGTGAAGAGTCATACAATAGAATTAAATGCAGTTTTTACCCAATGGTAGGGTTACACTCACGTTCCATGTTCTTCCCTCTATGTAAGAATACATTATATTTTTTAGGATTATTTGCCTACAAACAGAAATTTAAAAATGTTATTACAAGTAAAATTAATTTTTTACAAGTAAAATTTAAAAATAAGAATTGTCTTTTATCCACCTAAAATACAGAAAAATTAAAGTAAGTTCTAATAGTTCAAAATGTGCATAGAAGTGTGAATACATTTAAGACTACAAAAACACAGTAATGGAAGTTGACACAACTTTAAAAGTGGAAATTTGATCATAAAATATAAATTATTAAAATATATATTTTTGTTTTTCTTCTAGAAGCATTTGGTAAGGAAGGAATGGAAGATGTGACTATACATTTAGGAGAATGTAGTAAACAGTCATTTGAAATTATAGGAGAATCAAGAATAAAGAAATTTATGACAATGTAGAAATAAAGAGTCAATCCATAGACACAATAAAGGTCGGAAGACCTTTTGGAATGATGTGGAAAAATAAACATGAAAATGTCAGATGGCTATTATAGAATAAAGATTCTGAAGCAATGTAAAGATATGAATCATGGTTTGATTTTTATATATAAGAAGTATATATAAAGTAAAAAATGCAAATAATATAAATATATATTTTTTCTGAAAGGTATTGGCTAGAATATTTAAAGCACTATTAAGGATAGGATTGTAGGCAGTTTTAAATTCCATTCTTGTAATTTGAAGTCACTGATATTTTGTAATAAACATTTATTGTCTATTTAATATAATATATAAAAATTAAAGTTATATACTACATACCAATAGTGGGATATGCTAAATATTTTTGTAAGAATATTTATTCAGGAAATAATACTGAGTGAAAGCAATGATTGGTGCATCCGAATATGCCAAGCAGCTTTCGTTTGAATGAGGAAACATTTGGTTTGAATGAGGAAAAATTCATCAAAACTTGAGGCCAGATGAAGATTAAATCTATCATAATAGATCTATGGCAGACCAAAAGGTTGACAATTATTATACATTGGTAGGAGAACAACAGGTGTTTTTTATTTTCCATATTTTGCCTATCAATGCTAATTTCTTCTATAAAGGAACTCATATTACTTGAATTGCAAACAAAAATTTTTTAAAAAACAAGAAAGCAAAACAAATAGGACATGATTTCGATAGCATAATATTGGTAATAAAATAGCTAGGATACCAGGGAAGGAACTTGTACAGGAAAATGCAATTTCTTCTAATGTGTCAGTGTAAATTCGAAATTTAAAAGGCTTCCACTTTTCAATTGCACTTTTAGGCATTTGTCTTAAGTAATATTATGAGAGTGCTACTATAAAATTATTTAGCACAGACTTGAATTCACTGGGGAAAATTTAGAAACTAAAAGTCCAAAGTAAAGAAACACTTTTTAAAAATTCTGATCCACTCATAAACTGGCAGGGAGTTATGGGAGAATGTTTAATAGAAAAAAAAACTTTTTACACTTTCACACTGTTAGTGAGATTATAAATTAGTACAACCACTGGGGAAATCAGTATGGAGGTTCCTCAAAAGACTAGGCATGGAACCATCATATGATCCAGGTATGCCACTCCTTGGTATCTATCCTAAAGAATTAAAGTCATCATACTATAGTGATACATGCCTACTGATATTTATAGCAGCACAATTCACAATAGCCAAACTATGGAACCAGCCTAGGTGTCCATCAATGGATGAATGGATTAAAAAATGTGGTATACAGGATGGAATTTTATTCAGCCATAAAGAAAAATTAAATTATGTAATTTGCAGGTAAATAGATTGAACTAGAGACCATCATGTTAAGTGAACTAAGTCAAACTCAGGTCCAAAGGTTGTTCATTTTCTCTCATATGTGGAAGCTAAAGAGAAAGGTGAGGGCAAATCTAATGAAAATCAAAGGGAGAGCAGTGGAGAAAAGGGACCAGGGGTGGGAGCTGGGGAGGGAGAGATGAAGTGCCGGGGAGGGATATTGGCCACATTATATTGTTGTATTGTGTGCATGTATACAAATATATAACAACAAACCCCATTATTATGTACAACTATAATACACCAATAAAATTTGAGAAAAAAAGAAGCTCTGGAAAAAAAAGATGATATATGGACTTTCAGGGAGATAGTAGAGGATGTGCATACACAGAGGAAAGTTCAGAAGACATTAAAAACAAATGTGCTGATATGATGATCTTGAACTTCCAGCCTGTACAATTATGGTAAAATACATTCCTGTGCATAAGCCTCAAAAAAAAAGAAGAAGGGTGTTTTAGATGTATTTACAATATATTAAAAGAAAAATTTTGAGAATATATTCAATATAAATATAGGGAATATATTATACAGAATATATTCAGTATGATTCAACTTATGTTTAAAAATTTATAAATAGGCAAAGCCTTCAAAGGCATAAATTTTTTAAAGTGATTGTTGTATATATTTAAGTTTTGTGCCTTCTTTTGAAAGCACTGCTCTTATAAAATAGTAACAGAAAAATCCACAAACATAATCAATTTTCTCATAACCTAAAAAAAAAATGCTAACTTAACAACTCAAACAGGGAATTATGAACACTCTTAGACTGTAGTTAGACATAAATTACATATAAAAACCATTTATCAAAAGATAGCAAGGTAAATAAGACAATTAAATATCCCTAGATGTCAGCAAATATTCACCTATAAATGTATTTACCTTTTAACTTTGATCTTACTAGGCTAAAGTGAGAATCATTTGAAAATAAATAAATGGGATGAGTTTAAGAAAGCATAGTTCAAACACAAATTAGAACATTAAATAAAAAGTAAAATTAAATATGTACATTTAATAATTTGGAATGATAAGACCCAAAATAGTGAAAATATTCCACAATGAAACACATTCTACATTATATTTTTGGAGGTATTAGTTATTTGTATGCACATTTTAAAGATTTCAATGATGTTTCAAAGGTTTCTTTTGTCAAATGGTAGAATTAGGAATGATTTTGATTCTTTTCCTAATCAGTAAAATTTTAAGTGATTCTATTTTGATAATATTTGTGGAAATATATAAATCAATAAAACAAAAACTCCATTATTCTGATTAATTACTAGGATTGCAGATGTGATTATAATAGAGTGCAGAAAATTAACCACTTGTCTAAGTCCTCTCAGAATATTTGTGTCCTTAGGGTAAAAAGATACTGTCTTCATGGATGATCACTTACTGATGCCTGCCCATATATTTAAACGTCCATATACATTCATTTTTTATTTAATTTGAACAATATTTGTTCAGGAAATAGTAGTAAGTACAGAAAGTTATGTGCACTATGATATTCTTGGCAATTTGATTAGGATAAGAAAAAAAATGTAAGGTGACAAAGATGTTCAACAAAGACAAAATATGTAAAAAAAAAGTAGACATAACTATATATAAAATAACACAGATGTGTACATACATTGATCTATCATTGTATTTAGCCCATTCATACACCAGAATAATAGACTCCCATAGAAAGTAGTGTAGAAGAATATTTAATGACATGAAAGGAAGTTCAAGAATATCTATACATCTATGTCTATAATCTATATTATATTTTCATGTGTGAAAAAGCAGATATTGAAACAGTATATACACTAAATTCACATATATATATATCACACGAAAAAAAACTGGGTAGGTACACATAAGCATGT